>NC_081416.1:127847467-127898440 GCF_949786415.1 Peromyscus eremicus | reverse complement strand
AGAAAACAATCAGAACCTTAAAAAAAATTGTTATTTCAATCTATATATTTTTTTCTCACACTGATGTCCGAGTTTTTAATCAACAGTCTAACATGCTACCGGAACATATCACTTTCTCCTAGGATTAAATTTGGACTTGTGAAACATACACACATAAAGTACATATTTCAAATGGATGTTTTTAACAAAGAAAGCTGAAATGCTCCTACTGTGTTAAATATTAACAGAGAGAGTTAAAATATGCTATGAAGGATGTAGGTACCTTGCATACGGCAAGCATGAGAAAGAAGCATGCTGGTATCCATTATGAAGTAAAGGGGCTAGAAATTGAGAACATAGCTATTTGAATCTTTAGGAGCTTCCAGTCAGGTTTTCGGATTTGGTGTGCAAACATTTTGGGAGCAGTCTCACTACTTTCTGGAGCTGAGTGTTTGTACAGACTTTACATATAAGGATTTTTAGTGTGCCTTGAACATAAGGACACAAGGAAAACAAAGATTGCTTTGCTCCTTGGGGACTGTTAGTTTTGCTGACACTCCACTACAGCATAGTTTGGGGTTTTTTTTTTAGCAGTCTTATTAGAACCAATTCAACTTTAGTTTGAGTTTAGGGGTGTAGTCATACAACATTCATTATAGGTGACTAGAGGAAAAACATCATTTTCAATAATGATATTAAAACATCAGTGCATACCATAGGCTATAACAATAACTGCTGGATGGCTAAGAGTGATACCTGCTCAGCTCTGCTTTAAGAACATCTCAGGAGTTAGTTCATATAACCCTTTCCACAAGTCATGATAACAGGTATGATTATTATTTCGCTACATAAAGGAACTTAGAGACAGAGAAATAGAGTAACCTGCCCAGAGCTATACAATTAAGAAGTAGCCAAACTTCAAAGAGGTTAATTTTTATGTGTACCAGCATGCATTAAAATTAATCAAAATATTCCCTCAAAAGTAGTTGGAACCTTGTTCGATTTGATTTCCCCAGGAAACAACATATGAAATTATTTTATTCATTATTGCAGATAATTAACATGGTGTTCTATTAAAGAAAACTGGTGGTGGATGGTTTTTCAAAAAGTTCATCCCCAGAGCTGGGATGTAGCTTGGTTGCTAGAGCACTCATTGAGTATATACCAGTCCCTGAGTTCAATCCCAGCACCACTTAAATCAGATATGATAGCACATGCCTGTCATTTCACAAGGCAGAGGCACATACCAGGAGCTCAAGGTCGTCCTCCAACTACATAGCAAGTTAGAAGTCAGCCAGGGCTACATGAAACCTTGAAGAAAGAAAGAACGAAAGAAAGAAAGAAAGAAAGAAAGAAAGAAAGAAAGAAAGAAAGAAAGAAAGAGAGAGAGAGAGAGAGGGGGGGGGGAGGGAGGGAGGGAGGGAGGGAGGGAGGGAGGGAGGGAAGAAGGAGGGAGGGAGGGAGGGAAGAAGGAGGGAGGGAGGGAGGGAGGGAGGGAGGGAGGGAGGGAGGGAGGGAAGAAATATTCACTCTCAATGGAAATCAGTGATTTCTAAACATTTTGGGAAATGACCATCAATAGATTCACATGACATCTCAATACTTCCTTACGTGTGTGATTAAAATGCATAGAATTTGTTCACTGCAAACAAATCGTCCTTCCCTTCACCTCATTGGGTCTGCCTTAGTGCCGCTGGCTGCCATGGAGGCATGGGTAAATATTTCCTTTGCCAGCCTGCCCTTTCTTTCTCTCTGGATATTGTGTCTGCACTTACATTTTATCATGGCTGTTTTCTCAGCAAAGAGATGCTTTTCCTTGAGTTCTCAAATGTCCTGATTTTTTTCCCTTTTTCATTGAATATTATCTAAGGATAAATAGCAACATCTAGGGATAAAAAGAGTTGTGAACATGATATTTATTATTGGGAAAGAAAGTGTGCCGTTGGGATCTCCCAAACCTGCCTCAAGTATGAGATGATAAAAGGAAGGCTTTAATAAGGGACATTTAATAAAAGAAATATTAATTAGAAATGGGAGGAGTGTAGGAAATTTGGTTAATGTCTTCGTCCTCATTTAAAGGTATACACCAAGTCCAAAGATCACTCCTGTGACTATTGTTCAAGAATGAAAAAGAATGAAAAATGAAGAAGGAAGTTTTAACAATTGCTATTGTCACTAGATAGAATTTTAAAAATATTTTTGCCTCAATAATAACCTAAGAAGTGAAGCAGGGGACTGCATTAGCTGTACTGACTTATGTCAATATATATGGGGGCAATTATGCCCTTGACATCTTGTTTTAGTGTCTACGTATCTACACCCTAGAAATTCATATCCTTGACCATTTTGACAATGACCATCCCATCTGACCTAGAATGCTAAAATAAATTCTGGGGAGGGGTGTTAGATGTCTTACACTGCCAAGACGACCTTTCAGGCTTCCAGAATCTCTAAAAGACAAATGTAAAACCACAAGGCACAATAGGAATAATTTTGTTACTGGTCACAGCATACATTTCAAACTTGGTTTTTGCATCCTTACAAAGATATTGCCAGCCAGAATACCAGTAATACAAGAAGAAATATGTGTCCCATTTTTATCACAGCAAAAACAATTGTATAAAAGCACACGAGTTAAAACATGTGCTCTTGCTGGTGCAAACAAAAATAATTTTTCCCAATAAGCTTTCTTCCTCTTAGAAATCACTTAAGAGAAAATTGTTTTTTTGTTCTGTACTAGGTATTACTAACTTCAGTTTACATTTTTGCTAGGATGAACCCAGACAGCTGAGATAGTTTTCTTTTTTAAAAGCACACAAATATTTTGAGTGTTTCTTAGGTACACTGAAGAGTTTGTCTCCTAGAGGGGGAAAAAAGGAGTCTTTTCTCCCTCTTGGAGTTAAATAATGGTAGTAATTCCAGCAAAAGACCTTATGAACTACATTCCAAAGCCACACAGAGGAGCATCTGTGGGAAAAAGAACCATTCTTTTCTGTCTATGCCTTCTCCACCCCAAGCCTGTTATTGCAAGAGAAAGAGAAGAAAAAAAGAAGTCGATGCTATGTATCCTTGTCCCCACCACTTCACCCCCCAGTTCAAAATATGCTGATCCAGCCACAGACTCGAAATGAATTCTCTGCTAGCACTTCGAGGATACAGGGTAAATAACTGTTGAATGCCCTGTGGTTGTTAATTCTACAAACTGAAGCCTCTGGAGAGGTATTTAAAATATTTGGGGGTTGCAGGTAGAGAAAGGTTTGTTGCCAGTAGTTGTTCATTGAAATCTCTTACAGGATTTTTTTTTTTCTTTTAGCCTAGTCTGTGATGTAGAACCTGCTGTGCTAAATTATGAACCAAAGGCTTTGGGGTGGGAACAGTCAATCAGAATACCTGGGGTAGTGTGTAATGTGCACGCTCTTGTCAGCATGAGCAGGCTGCCCCTGAACACAGTCCCCCAGCAGGTTAAATAAATATGATACTATAGACAAACCGACAGGATCACGCGGGCATCAATCAGCTGTTGATAAAATACAATCTTCTTTAATACACGCTGGGAAAGTTATTTAACGGTTACAAAACCTATATCCATTTCTTGTCTCTTTTTTTTTTTTTTTAAGCCTTAGAAAGTGTAACTCTTTTATAGGGGCAAGGCGAAAAACGGCGAGGGTGGGGGGTACATTTAATGGCCCCCAAGACACACTGAGGCTTAGCTCGATTGAGGAGGAGGGATGGACGGGCCATAGGATCGTGACCTGTAAACCACACCTGAAGCAGTGGCCCGGTCCTGGATACAGGTTTCGCTTGTTGAAGCAATCCCTGCCTGGAAACCCCCGGTGCGAATTCCATTTTTATTTCCCTTCCTTTGGTCCCCGAATGTTTGGGTACCTGGAGACTAAATGAGGGAACAGTAGCAGCGCTACTCTGGATTGATTCCTGGGGTGAAGAAAAGCTGGGTAGGAAACAATTTAAAGCGGGAGAGGGTAGTTGGAATAGAAGTGTCCCCAGCCGGTGGTAAGAGGGAGGTGGCGGTGGCGACTAACTCCGCAGTCAGTGGCGGTGAAATGGGAGGACTCGCGATCCAAGGGCGAGCATGCTGCGCTTGTGAGCTGAGCTTCGTGTCTTAAAAAAAAAAAAAAAAAAAAAAAAAAAAATCTTTACAACGAGAAAGCGCCCCTCTTTCGCCCCTTGCAAAGAGGCAAAGATGAAAGGGGAAGACTATGCTACGATCCTGAGCTCCCTCAACCCTCCTCTCCAGCCAGGCATCTCCTGCACCGCGCGGCAGGGCCAGCCGTGCCCCGGGTGTTGCACAGCACCCTGCACGTCCTCACGGTCCAGGTAGCGCGGGGCGGTGGAGCTCGGGATACCGTCGGCCCTCAGAAGCGGGAAGGCCCTTGTTCAATGCTGACAGCCGAGCTCCTAACAAGTGAAGATTAATGTCCCGTCTAAAAACTAAGGTCTCCTAAGTGCTGTCGGTACAACATAAATACAGGGAGCAGGCAGACGCGTCGCCTGCCACTCAAATCTGGATCGTTCCCAGCCTGGAGAAATAACTCGCAGCACAAGGTGTTGATGGCCACGTTTGCCTGCGTGTGGACCTCCCTGGCGGCCACCCTGGCTCCCAAAAAGGCCGAGTCTGCTCCTCCACGCCTGTAAGAAGTGCTGCGACTCCCTCAGTCTACTCGCACCACCCTCCCTAGTGGTTTCTGGAATATTCCAGACTGGAAAAAGGCTGAGCTAGTGGCTCCAAGGCCTAAACTCTGATAGCTCACACAGCCGACGGTACAGGCTGGGAGCGGAGGAGATGGGAGCCCTTGGGTCAGTTTACGACCCAAGTACTGCTCCGGGACTCTAGAGGTGATGGCAGCTGTCACCCTAAAGAGCTTAGGGCGGGTTCTGAGACTGGTCCGGCAGGCTAGGAAGGGGGCTGGGCTGGGGCCTGGGGGAGGGGTCCATGGATCTAGTTCAGAGTGAGAGCCTGGCTTTCCCAGTCCCTCTTCCAGCCTCAGAAAGCCGCTTGGGGTTCGTTAACACGGCGCGTTTGGAGTTCCCCCCTCCCCCAGGTCCACGGAGCGTTGACTTGAGGCGGCACCGGAACCACTGCCACCTTTTTGGAAACCTGGCGCTCGCAAGAGCTCCGTGCCCGAAACTGACACCGCAAGCACTCTCCGGGGGCCTGTTGGGCAGATGGAGTGGCAGGGCCAGGCGGGGCCTGTTGGCGAGACACCGGGACATTTGTCATGGGTGACCCTGCGCCTCGGCTTCTGAGCCCACTCCGGCGTGGGGAGACCAGCACTAATGTAATAAAGCGAGAGCGACAAGAGGAAAGGCCTCTCTCGCCCCGGGGCCGCCACATGCTCACTCCGTTTTACTGTCAGGGCTGGTGGAGGCTGTGGCTTCATTTCATATTCCATTAATATTTACAGCAGCTATTGAATTTCCCATTACAAAGTTCACCATACACAGTGCTAATATGAAATTTTAATAGTATTGTGCACATTATGAAAAGTCCCACCATTAAAAGGGGAGGGGGAGGATCGCAGGGAGAAGTTACCCTGAGAAGTTACTTACTTGCCACTGAACGCTTGAAACGCTCCCAAGGCGGGGGGGGGGGGGGGGGGGGGTCGTACTCATTTGCAACTATTACCATAAAGATGCGAAGCAGTGGGCTTGTTATCAATATTGAAATCAAAAGAGTGGGAGGAAGTCGAATGTAAAAAAGTAGGCTGGCTAAATTGAGTTTTCCAAGTTGTGTGTGCTGCGCTTTGCCCTCACTTAGAGGAAATGATTCTGTTCTTCTGCTTTGTAGTAAGTACGTGAGGAACAAGCCAGAAGCTTTCCAGGTTGGCTCGGGTTCTAACTGCCATCAGTCCTTGGTAGTCCCTGGGGCTGTGCAAGGGCAGGTGTGTGGCTGTTGAGAAAGCCCTGCCTTCCTCAAATCATGTCCCCCGTCCTGCCAGCCCCCAAGGTCCTCAAGATTCCAAAACTGCTGTCTCGTCTGTGACTCCAAGGGAACCACCTTCCCTAAAAATCGTGGATATAACCTATTTTTCTGTGGGATGTTCAATTTCTCCGGGTTGATACCCTGAGGGAGGGGGGTATCTTAGGAGCTGCATTGGGCTGGTGAATGGCTTCCTATACTCCAACCTAGGAGAAAAGGAGTGGAGACACAGTGGAAATGAGGCCGCCCAAGAAGGAAAGTGAGGCAGAAAGTGGGGAACCCAGAGCCTGCAGCCCGGTTAGGATTCTTCTTTCAAGGGCTGCTCCATGGAGCCCAAGTGTCAGGTCCGCTATAGAGGCTCCAATCCATAGCTCACCTTCTGGCACCCGGGACCAGGTGGCAGAGTATACCCCTCTGCTTGAGGGCTCTGAACAAAGGCAAATAGGTAAATCCCCAAAGGCACCCCCCACCCACCCCGTCCGCCCTTTGTCAAGAAGACCAAGACCTTCCTACCCCTGGTACCCAGTGTTATCAGCTCCCTGGGATGTATCCTGTCAGCCTTCCTTGTGAACTCTAAGAATATTCAACTTCCTACATCACTCATTCCCCCAACTTTCTTTCTTTTAAAACCATCCTACAGAGTTGGCAAATTGAATGGAAGGAAAGTTTTTTCTTTTTCTTTTTTGGTTGGGGGTGGTGGGGGGGGGGTAAACTGTGGTTGCTCTAGTATGCACCAAGCTTTCTCATTCTATCCACCCACCCTCACACCATCTCTTCTCACACTCCTCCGGGTGTGAATTAATGGCAGCACTTTGAACACCACTGCAGTGTCTTAATAGGCTTCTATTTCTGCAGAGAGAGGGCGATTTCTGAATCTTCAGGTTACTGTACAGCTAAAGAAAAATGACGGTGACAGAAGGTAGGGGTGGGTGACAATTCCTCAGGATGATCTGCTATAGACACCACCACCACCAACACCACCCCATTTTAAAAAAAAATATTACTGTTATTACTATCCCTCATATCCTTGTGAGTTGTGCGTGTGTGTTAAAGCCTCTAAATGTGTCACACTTTGTCACATCCTCTGTGTGTGTTTTTAGAGAACATTTGAATGAAAGGCTCGATGCCAGGTATTGGTGACACAGGGGGTGGAATTTTCAGCCGTTCCACAAAGAGTTGGCCGCCTCTATTTGCATAAGGTCAGAGTAGGGCTTGTGATAGAACTTCACCAGCATCTCTGTCTCTTAGCAACACTCTTGCACTCTTGGTCCCTGCATTAAATTGACTGGTCCCTTCCTTTTCTTCCTTTCATTGGGAAGCTTACAATAAAATGTCACCCTTCCAACCTGTGCCTGTCACCCAGTAGGTCATCTGTATCTCCCCCCCACACACATTTCCCTCCCTCCCCTTCCCCTCTCCTCCTCCTCCCCTTTCTCCAAAGCTCCAATTAGAGACTGAGAGGATTCACTGGGTGAAATCCCAAAACTGTTCCATTTCATGGTGTTAATTAATATTAATACCACTTCTCCCTTTGTTATTAATTTTAAAAATCCCTCATAAACAGGCAAGATAAGGAGTAAATTGCCAGCACCTGCCAAACAATGGGTCTAGAGAGGGGCAATAAGGCAGATGGAGATGGAGGGAGCAGGGTTTACGTTAGTCTCTTCACCTATTCGGTTGATGAGGGGTTCAGTGCAGCATAAAAACCCTGGAAGTGCTTGGACTGTGCCAGGCAGTCCTCTTGGCTCTAAGATGGGGACCAGTGACAGGATCCAGATGCTGATAGGTAGTGTTAATGGAGGGTCACGTCTGGACAATAGTATCCATCACTTGCCTCCTGGCTCTTCTGTCAGATGGAGTCATTTCTGACTACTCCATCACTCAGATTTAGGATAGATTCAATTATTACCTTCGCCTTGGCAACAGGATACACAAATTGGTACCCAAAGGACTAAACAGTAATGGTGATAGTTGTTATTAGTAGTTCTTATTATTAGCTTACAGTACATCCCTTTCTTGTTAATTTTGAAAGAACATCTTAGATATTTGATGAATCCTTTCCTATTTGGTTCCATCAGCAGCTGCCCAGAAACACAACTCCACAGAATAATGGTTGCTTAATTAGTGTACAGCACACACACACACACACACACACACACACACACACACACACACAAACTTTTGCCTGAAAGCCTGAATGATTTCTGCTGATTTTTATCATTTTATCAGTTGTGCAAATTAAATACTTTCTGAATTCTCTGCAAACTTCTGAGTTTGGAAACGTCTATGGACCATGCTTTATAGTACACAAACATTGTTTCTCACCATTTGAGAAGCCCTGTAACTGAATGAAAGTAGAAGTATCTACTTTATGAAATACTTTGTATCTGAAATGAAAAAAAAAGGTACAAAGAGCCCTTGATATGGTTTTTGTTTATAAAGTTAAGAATTTGTTTAAGTAAACGGAGTTGTAAAATACTAAGAAACTCTGTCTGAAGACACTGGAAGTAACAGTGAAGAGGATGAACTTTCTTTTAATTCATCTCTTTTCCTTGAACATAGAAATTGACACACACCCTCTTCTTAAAGGAACAGTTAGTTTTCTGAAACATATTACTCTTCTATTTGAGTGTCGGAAATGGAAGATATACACCCTGCTTTCCCTAGAATTTTTACAGCCTCTTACCTCTGTTTTCTCCTCTCCTCTTTGTGGCTTCCATACCCTGTAATTCTTATAACTCATTCCCAGATAAATGCGCAGGTAATGGAGTCTGAGCAATGCACCCAGGGTTAAAAGTCAACCAGCTCCTTTTTAATAATTCACATGCCATGTTTCTTCCACGATGTCAAGTTTGCTAAGGAAGATAGACAAGAGTGAGGGCAGCCACTGAGAGAAGGCAGGAAAACTGCAACAACAAATGGCCCCCACCTCTTTTACCAAGGGAAGTGAAACAGCCTAAAGCTTTCCTACAGCAACTAGTGTTCCTTTGCTGGCCATTTTTCAGGACTTCAGCAAGGTGCTTGAAAAGTTTGCAAAGGGGGATCCTGGGACTTTTCCCACTCTCACTGATTTAAATTCACAAATTCACCCCCACTTTCCTGCTTCCATCATACAATTCCCAATGGCTATTTCTGCTCATCTTCTTCCCACAGTAAGACCATCTCAGCCAGAGCCATTTCACTTACAATGATGGGTCCTACTTTGACTTTCTGGAAGTTCCTTTCTTCATGGTGTTACTGCTTGTTTCAGAGGCACAGCTGTCGACAGTTTCCACTGTATTTGACTACACACACACACAACCCCGCCACCCATTCCTTTTCTTTCTAGAAGAATCTGGGGAAAATCTAAGATGTATGCCTCTTTCTTTAAACAGTTTGCCCTTTCCAGGAAGAGAGAGGACATGGTGCATCCATCGTGCAAGGACAGAGTGAAGAAAATGAAAAAATCAAAGAACTTTAAAGCACACTCGAGTTTTATTCTGGAGTACAAATTGAAACAAGGTTCCATGTTGAAAGAGAGAAGAAGAAATGTGAAGATTGAGCTTCACCTTTACTTTTCCCAGATGCACAAAGGGTCGGGGAGTACAATCCCCAACCTGGCTCGCATTGCTCTGTGGCCCCTATTATCCTCAAAGATGTTTAAGGGTACACATTTACACAGACCATGCCAAGGAAGTCATTTCGTTTACAATGTCCCTCTCCCAGCCATTTCAAAACCAAAATGTTGAAGAAACTTTTTTGGACAGGGTTTTTAAATTATTTCATATGCTACTTAATCAATGAGAAGAAACACACCCTTTTACAAAGCCTCACACATCAGTAGTAAGCAGATCGCCTTTTGAAGAACAAGCATTCTACATTTGTTTAGTTCTGAAGGATTTCTAACAAAATAAAACAAGGGAAGAGAAATGGAGTTTTCTCTTCATGGTCCAGTTATTGCTGGTTGTATATCATGACAGAAGAAGAAACAGCACCCATTACATTCATCTTACAACATCCTTGTTAGGAAAAGTTCTCTTTTGTGGTATGCCCCCCCCCCCGCCTTCTTGGTTTTTTGTGTCAATTTAATTTTAATATCCATTTTTGCAGCTGTGATTCAGCACACAATGGATACCCAGGGCATTGTTTCAGGCTCAGTTCTAACCACGTGAACTTTCTTCGACTTTTGTCAGACACTGGAGATGGAAATCTGTTTGTACTCTGATACAAGTGGTTAGAGGAATGTAACAGAGTTCCAGGGAGAGAACGGATAATTAATATTTATCAAAATCAGAAACACTTTGACAGAAAGAAAAAAACATGAAGTTCTGAGAAGAAGAAGAAAAACATAAAAGTTGGGGTGGGGTTGAGAAAACAAAGTTAGAAGGCACTGTTTTGTTGCTCAGGGGAGGTGACCTGGCATAATGTGTCCAAGATCTGATCTCTTTGAAACCATAAACTTTTAAAACCTTGGATTCTTACAGTTTCTCCAATTAAACAAGAACCCAGAAGCCTCAGTTACGTTTTGTTTTGTTTGTTTGTTTTATCAAGCAGGACACAGGAAGCGGGGAATCATTTGAGCCATAAGCTATGAATTTGCAACGGATCTCCTCTCTCTGCCTTGATTTTGGAATTAGACAAGATTGCTCACGTTTTACTTGCATAAACTTTTTTTTTCAAGGAAGGGAAAGGGGGACTGCAGTTTCTTTTTAACCGTTCGAACAGTGCCCTGAGTATTAGTGTCAAAAATCTTTGTAATTTGGGGCTTGGGTAGAGGCTGGACCCTTCAAGCAAATGAGTTGGAGGTGGGAAGCGGACTGCTAGCTTTGGCAACTACCAACTTTGCCTCTCTTGGCGGGGATTCTGGAAATGAAGTTGGGATAAACATGTATCACCCTTTTTATTACAAGGTTCCTCAGAAGTCCCTTGAGCCTTCCTTCTCCAGCGCTCTCCAACTGAGCTGGCATCCTCAAGCCAACCTCAGTCTTACAAGGTCCACATCCAGTTAGGGTGCTTATGTTCTTGGGGGCGGGGGCTCACTCCACAGCGCACTTTAGGGCAGAGCAAATTCTACAGGTCTGGACAGTTTCTGCACAGCTAGCTCTGTTTTTTTTTTCCCCCGCCGTGGGAGATAGGTTATTAAAAGCTCCTACAGAACTGCTGGGAGCGGGGCGGGGGGGGGGGCAGGAGAAGGATAGGCTCCCCACTCTGAGACATCAGTTCCTCGAAAGACCCTGGGCGGCTAAGACTGGGGCCACTTTACTAAGCAGCAAACCCAGAAGTAAAAAGAAGAAGAAAATCGCAGGAAGTGTCTCTTCCTTGGTGTCATTTCTTTTCCCTCTTGTGCTAACTTGGTGAGAAGAGGGGAACTCGGAGGAAGAAGCGGAGGGGGGGGGGAAATAACTCGAATAAAGTCTAGTAGAAGTTTGCAAAAGGCGGCTTCTCGCAGAAGACCAGGAAGAAACCAGCTCTGGATAGCGAAGCGTCCATTTCCCGCCTGCGAATGAAAAACACACAGAGTTGCAAATTTGGGGAGGGGGTAGGGCCAGGTTTTTCTGGGGCAATCAGCTGCAGCCAGGGCTACTGAGAGGGTGCTGGGGCAGGCCATGGACTCTGAGCATCTGCTGCAGGGCCATCAAAGGCCCGGGATGCGTCCTGTTCCTCGGCAGCGGGTAGTGTCGCTGTGCAGCTCCCACCCGGTCCAGCCCGCAGCCGCGACCTCCAGTTCTGCTCACACCTATCATTTGGAGCCATCTAAGCTCAGTCTTCCAAACATTCCGAGGGTTTTTGATTCCTCTCGCCGCTCCTTCTTATTGAGTTCTCCGCGGTCTCCCTGCAACTTGTCATAGCCTGTAATAAAATGCCCTTTCTGTCGGGAGTTAAAGTCCAGAGGGCAGCGGTTCTATTTGCAGCTGACAGCCGAGAAAAGAAGCCGCCGTGGCCTCGCTTTTGTCTGTCTGGGGGTTTAACTCCTGCAGGGCCGGCTACAGAGAACTAGCTGCTCCACAGCCCCAAGCACTCTAAGAGGCCTCAGGTAGGGGACTAGCATCCCTAGACACCAGGAGCTCTGTTGTGAGAAAGTTCTGGACCTGTGAGGCTGCAAACTTCCCTCTGTTGAGAAGCAGTCCTCAGATAAAGGACCCTATTCTCCTCTTTGGATGGAATGGGCTTGCGGAAAAGAAACAATGTGGGGCAGGGAAGGAAGGAAAGAAAGATGTTAAGATGACTCCTAGGTCAAAATCCCAGGAGCTTTCACCTGGGTTAGTTATCAAAACTGCTTCATCTATTTCCTCCGTTAGCTAAACTGCCCTAAAATTATTTCCATAACCCTGGGAACAAAACAGCAAGACTCGGGCACTGGTTTTCTGGCTCGTTTGGGTGCCTGAAAAGACAATGTGGTCAAGTGCTCTAAGTCTCACCTGCTTGGGAAGTGTCCCGCCTGTAAGCTTGCATGCCCAGTTGGCACACACAAGATACTTAGTGTGACCTTGGGGCTGTCTTCTGGATTCACAGTAGCCTGACCACCACTAATCTGATGTATTTAGGAAACCAAGCCACTTCTTACCTGGCCAACCCCAAGTCACTCTAGACTACTCTAAGTAGGGGTGTTGGTGGATGCCAGAGTCTCTCAGACATGGTGCATGTGTCTTCAACACTTGGTGAGTTTAGGGAGTGGCCAGTTGGGATATCACCTGGTGGGGGAGGAGAACTGGAGCTCAGGTCAGTAAGGGTAGCTCAGACTGGGAAAGGGGAGCCAAACAAGAGTTTCTGAAACTACCTTATTGTTTTATCTTTGGAGTAAAAGAGATGCTGGCCATAGTGGGAGAGAATGTCACAGGTGTTGCCGTGTCTTGGGTCTCCTCCCCACGTCTAGATCCTCACTTCGATCCTAGAGCTTTTTTTCCCCAAATTCCTAAAGGGAGGGGGGTGACACTGTTCTCATCCAGGAAAACAGCCCACCTGGCTCTCTGGCTAGCCCTTACACCTTCTCACATACAGTGTACATAAGCACATCTCTTAATATAGTGTACATAAGATGTGCATAAGTGCATCTCTCTTGGGTGTCCCCAAGGAGATAAACACTGTCCCCCACATGCACATCTGATTCCCTGTACCTCTCTGACTCCATACACACCACACACTACCTTCTTCTAACTCTGAGAAGTTACTAAGAAGTTGAAATCAATATTGTCAAAATCCAGGAAACCTGAGAAATTGACCAGCTGACCTCTGCTGATGATTTCCTTCTAGAAGACGGGGAAACTCTGCGTCCTAAACTGATAAGACAGAGAAACCAAAAAGACTCTGTTGAGAGTAAGAGTTCTACAAGATTTCTCCACAGAGAGTCCATTGTGCTCAACTTGAAAAAAAAAAAAAGACATTTGAGCATTCAACATCAGAAATCACAATGGAGAGCTACAGCAAGGGAAAGTGTGCTATCTAGGAAAACTTAAGCATGAGAGGCTTTTTAATCCCCCAAAGAAGAAAAAAGAAAATAGCAATGTGGGGAAAGCCCTTACAGCACTCAGTTCTGTGTTTTCTTCTCAAGTTTGATCTATGGGTCTCTAGCAACACTCTTGATGCAGACCAAAAGTGGTAGTTTGACGTTCTTTGGCCAGCACTCCAGCTTTGTGAAGGTGACCACGTCTGTCCCTTTCCATCCTTAGGAAAAGCCCTAATTCTCTCCCCTGCCCCAGGAGGCCAACTTTTACAGAAACCATGGTTCATTTAAAGCACTGGTCAGGGCACTCAGGTCGTATCTGAAGATTTGGACAATGATAATTTCATTGTCCCAGTCAGCTGGTGGAGTCTATTCAAAAAATGAAGCTATTTGGGGACACGTGAAAGCCAGTAAATTTCCTGATGCACAAAAAAAAAAAATGATGCTTTCTGCCTTCTGCCTATTTCCACTCAAAAGTGAATAATGCCCCAGTTACCACCAGGCCTGACTTGATTTATCTTGGTTAATAGGATTAACGTGTCAGCCCCTCTCAAGAACTTCCAAGTGCATACCCAGAGTGTCACTGACTGGCTGGTGTTCCCTCTCCTCTCTGATGGGCATAATGACACACCTACAAGCAGAGGGCCTTTGTCCAGTGGGAGCAAGCAGATTATCTGTCTCCAGTGAAATAAGGCGTGTTGTAGCCTCCTTTGCCAAGACTCAAAGCCAGAAGCCAGTCACTATAAAATAATTGTGTCACTGCCTCCCCGGCACACCGTCTCTGCTTCATTTGTCTCTTGACTGTAATTGAATGGTTGAAGAGCAGAAACGTAGACAAATTCCAGCTGTATTGAGATCTGTTTCTTCCTCCACTACCTCGGCCCATCATTAGATACTTTCCCTCTCTGGGCAGGAGGTCAGAGTGTATAAATATAAATTGCATTTTGCATTACTTCTAGATGAGTGAAGCTGTCAAAGCAATAATATGAGCTTTCAGTCCCACATTCTACCACTTCTTTCCCATTTTTTGGCCAGGAGGTCATGTGCAAATTGAACGTGACAACCCAGAAGACATGTCCAACAGACTCGTATTGTTACCCGGCTCAGCTGCCTGGCTCATAACAACATTAAACCCACATTAGTCCCCAGCCTCTGCCAGGCAGGAGCTCCCAAAGGCAGGGCCCAGGCTGCTCTGAAAGTTCACTTGAGTGGTGACATGTCATCTGCAAGTCATTGGCAGCAATGACTAAAATATTTGCCACGTAAGATTCATGAGGAAGTCCCATTACAAAGACCAGGACAGTGCTCTGTAAAACATAGAACACAGCGCAAGATGAAGTACCAAAGAGACCTCCCATCCCCAAATATTCAAACACACACACACACACACACACACACACACACACACAGAGAGAGAGAGAGAGAGAGAGAGAGAGAGAGAGAGAGAGAGAGAGAGAGAAGAGATATCCTTGATCCTATGTGAAAGCATGCATATTTTCCAGAATCCAACTGTAATGTGGTTGGACATCATTTTTCTTGCTATCTCCACAAGGAGAACATCATTTTTGAAAGCCACCTGAAAATACCCATTAGCTTTATTCTCTCATTAGCAAGTTTTGGTAATGAAGTTCCATTCCATAGCAAAGATGAAGTCTCAGCCGCTCACGACACAGTCCTAAAATGGTGGCTCTCCCCAAACTGCACTGTACCAAAGGGATATGAAAGTTTCAATTTCAAGGACACTGAGAGACTTGGAGGATCTGATCAGCAATTATCTGTCTGCGTGACCCATTCATGTCTTGCCCATATTGCAGTTAAGGGAGAGCTGTTGTTCACAGACAGGGTGTTTGATGGTTTCTAGGAAATGAGTGGCTGTTTTCGTTCCTGTTCCAAATGGACAGGTGTCGACATCGGAATTGGCAACCTGGTTGGCAGACTCAGAGAGAGGCCAACGGACAAATTGTTTATGCAGAATAAACTTCCATCTCTCCCATGATGACAGTGCATATGTGAGTAGGTAGGGAGGAGATGTGGAGATGCTGGGGCAGAAAGATTGATACAGGTCCATGAAGCATAAAGGGACTGCAGCCCTTTGGTTCCAAGAGGCGCCATATGCAGTGGCACGTCCCCGGAAGCTCGTTGTGCTCTAAGTACCCAGAGGAGAGTCGATGTTGGGATCAGAATGGCTCTGACCCCTCTAAGATTGCCCCCACCTCCCCTGTTCTGAGTGCACTGAGGTCAGGCTGTTCTGCGGATGTTTTACTGTTTGGTATATCTCGTGGTTTGGCAGCTGTGGCTTCCTGGGGCATGCTGACCACTCCTTGACCCTGGGTGTTTGATAAACAATTTTGTTTGTTCCTCCTGAAAGGGTATATAAGATGGGGAAGAAAGAATAAAGAAAGTCCTGATGCTTGCAACTTGACTGGTGTGTGCTGTGTTCATCCCGACTTCCCTCGCCAGGTTCTGGGCCCAATTGCCGTGCAGGCACGGCAAGTCACTGCATCTTCCATGGGATGCTCATATCAACCTCAACAAATAAAACTAATCGAGCCAAAGGTTTGCACGGGCTTTGTTCAATGAGCCAGCCCCATTTCCACTCATCTTTTCTTTCTCAGAGGAAGTGTCCTTATTTTTAATCCCCTTGAGTGAACTGGATGTGTTTAGATATTGAGTGTGAGAACATGGCCACTGAGGACCACACCTGGGAATACTGGATTCAAGTAAGAAGATTCCCTTTGTCATCAGTGTGGCTATCATCTTACGTTATCACATACTACCTAAAGGTGACTTCTGGACTTAGGGAAGTTTCCATGTCCCCTATCATTTGTGCTCATAACTCTTACAATCCAATTGCTTGTGCTGAATTTTGCTTCTGGGGTTAGCACACTGTACAGTATGGTGTTTGTGCATAAGAAAACAATACTATAGTACCTCAGGATCCAGTATCTTGTTATCACTCATTTATGTTTTTGTTTTGTTTTGCTATGTTTTTTAGGATAGGGTCTCGTGTGCCCCTGGCTAGTAACTCACTGTAACAGCTGAATCTGGCCTTGAACTCCTGGTCCTCCTGCCTCCACCAGCTGAGTACTAAGTTTAAAGGTATGTACCACCACATCCAGTTAATTTGATATCCATATAAAAGTATTTGTTTTATTGTCTGTGTGCAATGTGTATGTAGTACATGTGTACAGGTGCCCATAGAGGCCAGAAGAGGGCATCAGATCCCCTGTAACTAGAATGCAGGTGGTTGTGAGCTGCCATATGGGTACAGGGACCCAAACTCAGGTCCTCTTCAAGGACTAACTGCCAAGCAATCTCTCCAGCCCCCTGGTATACTCTTACTATCACACTTCTCCTATCACGTAAATTAAGGCTGTTTTAACTTGAAAAGTGTTGTTAACAATATTATAAACTGCTTTGATTGACTAAAGAACTGAAGTAACCATGTGTTGACCCTGAAATATATGCACATGATGGTTGACACTTTTTTCTGGATGCCCACAGTATTTTTATTACATTTATTTATGTGTATGTGTGAGTGTGTGCACACATGTGCACAGTCACAATAAGCATGTGTAGGTCAGAGGACAATTTGTGGGCGTTGTTTCTCTCCTTACACCATGTAGGTTTCCAAGGATCAAACAACTTGTTAAGCTTAGTCACGGGCCTCTTAAGCCACTGAACCATCTTGCCAGCACCTGTCTATAGTTGTTAAGAATGTCTAGTTGGGCACTATAGCACACACCTTTAATCCCAGCACTTGGGAGGAATAGGCAGGTGGATCTCTGTGAGTTCAAAGTCATCCTGGTCTAAACAGTGAGCTGAGGGCCAGAGCTATACAATGAGACCTTGTATAAAAAAAAAAAAAGTATGGATGTTCAAAATTTAAAAACTTTAGTCTTCCAGACACAAGTCGAAGGCCTGATAAGGCTAACTCGTATACTTCATAAGAACTTCTCTATAACCTTGAGTACACAATTAATCTCTAGCGTGAGAATGTTGGTAGTTTTGAATTTATAAATTTATTCAAGGGTTCTTGAAGTCACATTTTCCAAAAGCAAAGCAAGTATAGTTGTTGCTGCTGCTCATGACAGTTACAGTAAAAACAGTGAAGGTGGACCCTCCTAGATGGCATTATCTTCCTCTGTGAAGTGGAAGTACTGAGTCCCAAAGCATTTGAAAAACAAAGAAGTTAGCTACAGTGAGGACAATGGCACTTGCCGGCCTAGCTCCAGGTTCAGTGAGAAACCCTACGTCAAAAGGATAAGGTGGGGAGTAACAGAGCAGAACACCCGAGGCCGTCCTTTAGCCTCCGCATGACGTGCACATGCTCCACACATGTACCTTACACACATATACACACATTAGCCTCTGCACATACCACACACATGTACCATACACACATATACACCCAAACTTCACATGCTATGCTGACCCAAAGATGTGTCTTAAAATCTGGAGGGGAATGCAGCGAGTTGGAATATATTATTTACTCTCTGATATCAGTGATTCACTTCTAGAAATGAGACCAAAACTTTCTAGGTGCGCTTTCAAAGACAGATGGTGGCATCATTCACAGACTCAAATGCTGAAGGAGTGCTGAAGCCTGCAAATGTTTACTGGAATCATCTGGAAAGAGCCCAGCCCCAGCACTGCTGGTTCTTTGAGAATGTCACATTGAACCAATAATTCAGTTTTGTGGGGAACTGTTTGGGAAGTTCCATATATCCTAAACAAAATTTCACATTGATATTAGTACTCCAAATCTTAGTAAACGTCCTCATATATCAAAGTTCACAGTTGTACTCTGCTATGGTTTGGATACGTGCCTTTCAAATACTCTTGTGTTAAAGGTTTGGTGGCAGCTTATTATGAAGTCAAGAAGTGCTGGGGCCCAGGAGGAACTCAGGTCATGCTAACTCTGAAGTTCTGTATTTAAAACCAAATATCCATTAATTGATTAGGTGAAAACCAAAGTGTTCAAATAACTACCAACTAAATCAAATTTGTGTGTGTGCGTGTGTGTGTGTGTGTGTGTGTGTGTGTGTGTGTGTGTGAATATTGCCCAATAATATTTAAAACCTCTGCTGTATTAGTTCAACAAGAAAACCAAATGGAATAGACTTGGCTCCATTCTCTCTGAGTGTGAAGTGTCGCATTCTGTGAGAGTAAATTGCATTCAGAGAACATTAAAATATACGCAAAGAGAAGTAACTCCTCTTTCCAGTCACCACTCACGACCCACGCAGCCAAGTGTCTGGCATTTGCCTGTCAGCTGCTTTTCTGACCATAGGGAGCAGCCCAGATGACAGGAACGCAGATGGACACCCTGAATGATTAATGTGTCTACCAGACCTGGTAGAGGGGAAGCAGAAAATGGTGGCCGATAGGAACTGGTCTCTTTGTGCTGTGTTCCTTCCAAGGTTGACATGGAGAAGATCAGGCAAAATTCCAGCTCTGTCCTTTGCTGGAAAACCTGATGGCAACCTTTCTTTTTCAAGACTCATTTACCAAGACCTGACTTTTCACCGGAAGCTGGCCCAGCTTCCCGCTTGATCCATCCCGATTGTTTTCATCGTCTCTCCCTCCTCTTTTCCTCTCTTCCTCTGCGCTTTCCCCTCTCCCTTGCTTTGTGAGACGATGTGTCCTGCCTGTCTGCTCCTCTTCTCAAACACTGTCTCAACTCGGTGACCTCTGGATGCAAACTAGACATCCAGAGCTGGCACTTCAGAGGGAGGAACAAAGGGAAACATGTGATGCTGTGTAGGGTAGGGAGAGACAGCATGGAGATGGGAATAAAAAAAAACCTGACCTATTTGAGCAGGCCCTCTGCTTCCTAACCAAGTGGGCCATTCCTCAGCAAGGTGTTCCTAATGTAACAGGACCACCGGACACCAGGAGTTCACCATTAAAAATAGGTCCCACATGAGAGTACAGCCTCAGGGTCATCCCCCAAGTGGGGGGTTCTTCCTTTTGTCGTGGTTTGCTTTGTTTTGTTTGGGTTCTGGATATTGAACTCAGGACCTTACACATGCTGAACATGTATTCTACCACTGAACCACACCCCCAGCCACATGGCTTTAATATTTTTAGTGTACTATGAATATGTAATAGAGATACTTACTTTTCAAAACTCATTTGTTTTGAATAAGCAGTAGAAACATGGAAAAGTAAAAAAGGAGAAGAAAATATTCTGCTGGTCCTACCTCTTCACCCCTCCTCATCCCATGCTTATCAATGATATATTTCAAAAAAATAATGAGAACTGAATGTGTATGCTTCGCATGTTTGAGACCTTAGGCCCGTAGGCTTCATCCCTGTGTGTGTGTGTGTGTGTGTGTGTGTGTGTGTGTGTGTGTAGTTTTAAGTAGATAGAAAGCTTGAATGGGAAGTATAGAGAGGTCGCATATATCCCCCCCAGCTTCTCTTAATATGTATATTTTGCTTTGGTATAATACATTTTTATAATGGCAACATCATGACACGTGTGTGAATCACAAAATTTAAATATTATTTCAAACTGGTTATAGGAAAATACACATTATCATAATTCAGTGTAATCTTAAATCTTTTTTCATGTAAGTTCATTTTTCCATATGTAAGTAGTGTGTACTATATGCACAACAATATACAAATTATCTGAATTCACAGTCCTAAAGTGTTAGAAAGTATATTTCAAATATTTTCTGTGTGGCATTATATATTGTTGTTGAGAAAAAAAATTTTCAAGAAAGGTTTTCTCTGTGTAGCCCTGGCTGTGCTGGAACTCACTTTGTAAATCAAGCTGACTTCAAACTCACAAAGATATCTGCCTGCCTCTGCCTCCCAAGTGCTGGGATTAAAGGTGTGCACCACTACCCAAAGTGAGAAATTCCTATATTTACATTTGGGTTCACTGTTGGTGTGGTAGGATCTCTGGGTTTTCATAAGGCTGCAATGACACATGTGTCATTACTGCAACATACAGAGTCGTTCCGTCCTTCCCAGTACCCTGTGTTCTCTGCCTGTTTACCTGTCTTTCCCCCCTACCCACGGAAATCACTGATGTTTTTCTCATCCCGACAGTTGCTGTCTTTTTGTGTGGGAGTTGTACACTGTGCAGCCTTTTCTGGTCGGCTTCTTTCACTTGGCACCATACCTTTAAATTTACTCTGTGTCTAACCATGGCTTGATGGCTCATTTCTTTTTACTGACGAACATCCCTTTGTCTGGATTGACACAGTCTATCCACTCACCTGCTTGAACCCATTTTAGTTGGATCTGGGTTTCAGCAATTAAGGAGAACATCATGGTACAGTTACTTTTCTTGTCACTGTGGCAAATATGTGACAGAAACTCCTTGGAGACAAGATTTATTCTGGTTCAGAGTTTCAGAGCCTTCAGTCTCTGTGGTGAGCAGGGGGGCGGGGGGTGGGGGGAGCTGTGATGGTTCAGCCCAAGCTTTGAGATCTGGTGCTGGAGGCTGTTCCCACCACAGTGGGACAGGAAGCAGGGGTGTGAGGGCTGAGGGTGGGTAAAACTTCCCACGTCCACCCTTTAGTGACCTACTTCTACCAGTTAGACCCCACCTCTTAAAGGTCCTATCCCCCCACCCCAGAACACACCACTAGCCGGGCGATGAGCCTGTGGGAGACGTTTCAGACTTAAACCATGACAGCTACTGTAAACCATTTGAGCACAAAGTTTTCCTGGAAGCATAAGTTTTCAACGTTGTCGTCGTAAAGGACGAGGGTGTGACTGCTGGATCATATGTTCATAGTGTGTTCACTTAGGCATTGGATTGCCAAATTGCCTTCTGATCTGGTGCCCTTTTAGATGGCTTAAAGAAACACAGTAACACAGCAGGCATTTCCAAAAGGTGGAGAACCAGATCCTGCCAGTACAGCACACACCCCCGCCCCCCTTCCATCCCTCTCCCCTGCAACACACTGAGACAAGAGCAGCCTGCATTTGGAGGAAACAGGATCACTTAAGAGAGTGATTGACCACAGGGCTTCTCCTTCAGCTTTGAGACCTGCTTACTCTGTGACCTCTGGAAAATTACAAACCTTTCCAAGTTAGGTTTTCTCAGCTCTGATTAGGCTTGGTATTAGCATCCAAATACTAGGATCCCAATCATTACTAAGAAGTCCCATAAAGATCCTAGCAAAACACTTGGTATAAGTAAGTGCTCAATAAACGTTAGTCATTTTAGTGTCTTAATACCTAATAACTTTCTCCCACCAAATAGCCAGCACAACCCTTAGGGATAAATTTGTACAACAGTGCACTCAGAAACACCAAATACAGGATAATTAAATGTGCTGAGGAAGTCTGATGAGAAAAATCAAAGTACAAGGCAGGTAAAAAATAAATAAGTAAATAAAAGGAAACCCGAACTGGGAATGGAAGTCAAGCGAAATTGCTTCCTCCTTCGAGGTTTTGGTCCATGAAATAAACTTCCTTCTTGTACTCTCAGCCCCGGTTCTTACTTGTAGTTTCTTGGCTCAGAATCCTCTAGGGCAGGGCCTGAGTTGTGAAATACCCTCTCTCTGGTAGCCTGCCAAAGCCTGTTCTGCTAGCACCCAGGTTGACTGGCATTCCCTCATGTGAGCAGACTCCTCACCCTCAGGGCCTGAGTAACACTGGTGCCTTTTCTCTCCTCAGACGTCTCTGCAGGAAGGCGGGAAGAGAGCCATAGTAAGCAATCCATGTGGTGATTTCTTTTTAAATTTCTTTGGGCAGTTATTACATGATGATATAACAAAAGATGCTAACAGTGAAAAATACACAATAACTATAGCTTCTCGGGATTAGATTTGTATTGGAAATTAGCAAAGGAAAGACAAATTCTCTCCTGTGCATTCCTAATTAATAATCCACGGCTCTCTCTGCAGTGTTAATGCGCCAGTGGGACTAAGCTGTTCCTGTGTGTACCAGCTGATGTGGCGTCATGATATCAAATAACCAGTCTTCTTGTTTTAGCTGCATGAGCAGGGTTTAAGTGTCATGAGGTCAGAACATATGGAATTTTTTTAACTAAGAGTAAACAATGAAACCCAATAGCTTAGGCGGGGTAAAGGCCGCAAGGCAGCAGTCACTGTCAGAATCCTCTCCCCATCACTAAAACACAAGACTAAGGCCCTATTTAGATCCAAATATTTTTGAGAAACTATAAGACTAAAAATCTGCCAGCAGAGCTTAGAATTCTGATTCAGAATTATAGACAAATGGAATTTGAAAGCAAAGCCACAGGAGACGTAACTCTACCAAAAGGATGGCAACAGCCAGGTTTCCAAACTGTCCAGGCCATGTCTTCTGTGAAGGAGAATAGAGGGATCTGGAATGAACTGGTTCTCTTTTGTTCATCTGCCTTGCCCCACTGGTGTCTCCACGATGTTTACTGGTATATAGCTTGTAAAGTGTTGTGAGGCTGGGCAAGGTAACATAGGCCTGTAATCCCAACACTTAGGAGACTGAGACAGGAGGATTCCTGCAAGTTTGAGGTCAACCTGAGCAACATAGTGAGTTCCATGGCAGCCTAGACTGTGGAGTGAGACCAAAATCTATAAAAAAAAGAAAAAAAGAAAAAAGAAAGAAAAGAAAAGGGGGTTGATAAAAAAGAAATGAAGATCAAACGAAAGACTGGAAAGAGAAGTAAGTCTTATTTTATTGTATTGGTCACATAACAGTGCTTAGCAGAGTCTCTCACGTATAGTAAATGTTCAGTCTGGCTTATTATTGAAGGTTCTTGCTTTTGTTACTATTCTAAGTTGACTAGTCCTATTATGGAATATTCCTCTATCTTGAAATAAGAAATAGGCAGAAAAGAGGTCCAGAGCAAAGTCCAGGCACAGATGCTGGTACTGGGTATTTCTGCATCCTCTGATATCACCAACTACGAGCATACATTTAATTCTGTGTTGAGGAACTCTCCATAGGAGACCCCATGAGGAGTTCTGGAGATTGTGTCAGAATGTGGGTAAATGGGATGTCCCTGCCCAATAATCACATGACCTATACAAGGGAAGTCCCCAAACACAGCTACCCAGTTAAATTTGCTGTCCTGTAAAATGCGCTTGCAAATAAAACAGCTCCTCAATATAGGATATTATCTCCTTCTTTTTGTGTCTATCTGTTTGCCGGGGGGGGGGGGGCAGTGAGAGCTAGGCTACTCCTGTGGGGTAAGAAGACAACTTGACGGTGTTAATGTTCCTATCATGTGAGTTCTGGGGTTCAAAGTCAAGTCACCAAACATGGCACATGCCTTTACCCAATGAGCCATCTCATCAGCCCATATTAGCTTCTTAAAACATAAAAGAATGTTCATTTTATCTGAAGTCTGTTCTCATTAAAATATATAGTATCATAGTTCAGTAAAAATATTAGTTTCAATAGAGGGCCTGAATCTGAGGACCTGAGAGCAGGGGAACTGTCCCTACTCCTTGCTGTAAGCTGCATTGGGTGACTAGCCTAGCCAAGGCAGTGCTGGAGAGCTTGCCTGGATAGTGACAGTGAGGGAAAACTGGCAGGCTGACCAACCCAGCTACCACCCAGGCCCAGAACCAGGCCTATGAGTGGCTCAACATCCACTGAATCTATGAACGAACTATTGGAACATGTAAAGGAGATGAACCTACAGATCCAAAACAGTAGGATCTCTAGACACAAGATAACAGCACACTATCCAAGAGGAGCTCCAGGGAGAGCCCATTATCAGTGGTGTAGCAAACGCCAGAGGTCCTGAGCCAGGCCAATGACTCATGGCAATGAACACTTGCAAGTCAATATGAACAGATGAAGGGTACACTGTGCGACTCAATGGGCCACACTATAGCTTCTGTGACAAGATTCCTTTTTTTTGTTTTTTTCGGTTTGGATTTTTGTTTTTCTTTTAATTTTGACTTGGGGTACAAAGGCAGAGGGCAGATGTAAGGAAATGAGGAGATTAGTAGGACTGGAATGCATGTAATGAAATCCACAAAGAATCAGTAAAAGTTAAAAAAATAATAATAATACAAGTTTAAAAGTTTTAAAATTCTTCTCTGAAAGCTTCTTTGAGATGCCTAAGCATGATATTCTCCCTTGAATAAAACATTGCTCCAAAAGTTCAGGCCTAATAGCTCCCTGAAGCATGAGGACATGGTGGAATATAGCACTTCTCATTCCGCATCCAGAGTATGTGTCTGTCGCTGTATGCATGTAGCTGAGCTATGACTACTTAGTAACTTGGCACAAGACATCTGTTCCCTGAGCTTTGGATTGGATTCCTGAGCTATTAAAAAGATGTGGAATGGCTGTAGACCTTTAAAAAACAATAGGTTAAATTAAAAGAAAAGACTGGGAAATCTGTGTAAGAACCCTGGATCTTACACTGATTCCCCCTATCAAGTTTTAGAATAGATTTTTTTCTTTTTCATTCTTTCTTTCCATTTTAAAAAATGAATATGTGTGTTTTATGCAAATACTCACGTGGTGGGTGTACACGTGTTCACATGTATGGGAAGGCTGAGGGTCAAAGGCAGAGGTCATCTTCAACCCACATTTTTCTGAGACAGGGTCTTTTCACTGAACCTAGAGATGGCTAGGCTATCCAGCCAATGAGCTCCAGGGATCCACCTGTCTCTGCCCTCCCCCTCAAAAGGGTCCCACTACATATTCCAGACTGGCCTTGAATCTGCAGTCCTTACGTTCTGAGAGTTAGGATTACAGGCCAGCGCTATCATGCCAGGGTAAGAGAATATATTCACATGTTTGAAAAAAGACAGTATGTATGTTTCAATATCTCTCTCTAACCATTCCTCTGTTAGGCCAAGCCAAAAAAAATACACCTTAGTTCAACGAACATGGGTAATCCCATCAACAGATAAGCCTAGGAAAGTGTGAAGGTGAGGAGCTGAATTGATCTTGCAAGATTTAGAATGCTTTGGGAGGAGGGTGTGGCTCACACTGTGTTCTCTGTGGACAGTGAGTCAGACCTCAGCCATCAGACCTCAGCCTGACACATCTCTGCCTGAGTGCAGAGGCATTTTCCAATAGAAGTTTCCTACTGGAGACCCAGTTGCTGTGGGCTTGTTTCAGCTCTGCTCTGTGTGTGTGTGTGTGTGTGTGTGTGTGTGTGTGTGTGTGCACATCTGACATCTGCATACACACACACACACACACACACACACACACACACACACACAGGAGGAAGAAGTGTGGGGCTTTTACCTCCAGTACAATAGGAGCTTGAAATTAACATTCTGAGCCAATAGGAAGACAAGCAGAGGAAATATGAGCTCAACTTTTAAATCCCTCTTATTGTCAAAAGAATGACTCTGTGGGGTGTGGAATCTCAAATTGCCTAATATTTTATTTGTATGTTTCTGACTTACCCCACTACCACCACCAAAAAATGAGAAAGAAAGAAAACAGAAAGGGAAGAAAGGATTTTCTTTTGAGAGCTGACATTGAAAGTGCTAAGTGTCTGAGCGAGGCCCAGTGTCACATGCACATGATTACAGCCTTTGGGTGTGGGGGGCAGAAGGAGTGCCAGTTCAAGCCCAGCCTGTGCTACAGTGTTAAGACCGAGAACTAGAGATAGGATCTTTGTGGTAGAACTCTTGCCTAGCATGCACAAGGCACTGGGCTCAACTCCCAGTACTAAAAACAAAAGCATGGGGTATCTGGAAAGTGTTTTCTGCGGGATCTCAAAGTGATGAGCATTGAAGTTGAAGGGAAGGTGCCTCGGTGAGCAATTCCTGAACGCCTGTGGGGTCGGCTCCCATACCTGTGGGGTCGGCTCACATGCCAGCTCACTGCACAGCAGGCTCTACTGAGAACAGCCCCCTTTCATTGGCTGCCTTCTCACATTTTTAGGCCCTTGTTGAGGAAGGAGGAGACAGATGCAGATAGTTCACATAATCCTGAATTATTAATTAATTAATTAATTAATTAATTATTGAGACAGGGTCCACAGAGGCCGAACTTACCTCAAACTCATTAAGTAGCGAAGGATGGCCTTCAACTCCTCAGCTTCAGCGTCTACCTCCCAAGTGCTGACATTAGAGATATGTGCTCCCGTGCCTGTCTCTCGCAGCCCTGGGGACAGAACTCAGGGTTCTGTGCAGACTGCAGAAGAACTCTAGCAACTGAACCACATCTCCAGCTTAGTTCCTGAATTTTAAACATGCCCTTTGAGGTTCTATTCTACAGCTATTTCAAAAAAGGTTTTTAAAAGTGATTTCCACTCTAACTAATCATTATATTTAGGAACAAGTACACTCTCTTTGTCCTAGCCTCCCCATTTCCTGTGCTGGGGAATCAACCCTCGAGCAAGTGGGGCAAATACCCCACCACTATCAATGAGCAGCACTCTGCTCTTCACAGCTTTCCGGGTGCTGGCTCTTTTCTTTTCCTTTCCTTGAAGCACAAACTGGTTCTCCTTGTTGGAGAACTCTCCACCTTCAACCCTGCCCTCCAGACCTCTTGGACTTCCTTCAGCTCCTCTGCATGGGTTCCTTTTGCTGTGTTTCTTCTCCTGGTGGCTGTGACTCATTTCCACACAGCCCTTACATTATTTCTCACAGGAAACCTTCTCCGTTCCTCCCGTTTTTCTAGGTCAACACCAAGCACAGCTGTTTTTTGTTCGCCTGGTCCTACTCTTCAAGCATCCTTGCCCTGCCCACGCGTCTTGGTGCCTAGCCCAATATGTATGCGTAGTATCTTCTCTGTCTTCTCTCTTGGAAGAAGAAAAGAAGGTGGACAGGATGGAGGAAAGAAGAAAAGGAAAGGAAATAAAGGAAGAAAGAGGAAGAGCTACTACAGAGCCATTTCCTAGCTGTCTTTCCCCTAAACACGGTGTCTTCCTTCTCTTTCTTTCCCATTTTCTCCACAGAAACTCCAACATTAGCAAAACGACAAATCAATCCTGCCTTCGTGTACACCCTCAGGTTGACCCACGTTTCAGGTTTTATTTGTTGTATGAGAACATGTACATTGGTTGTTTTTCTACACCCTGACTCCACAAAGTCCCAGGTATTTCCAAGTCTCAACAAGAAATAGGAATTGCTAGCGGAAACACATGAACTGTGAACCAATAGCTGAGGAGCCCCCATGGAACTGGACCAGGCCCTCTGGATAAGCGAGATAGTTGATGAGCTTGAACTTTTTTGAGGGGCCCCCAGGCAGTGGGACCAGGACCTGTCCCTGGTGTATGAGCTGGCTTTTTGGAACCTAGGGCCTATGCTGAGACACTTTCCACAGCCTTGATGCAGGGAGGAGGGGCTTGGACCTGCCTCAGCTGAATCTACCAGGCTGGGCTGACTCCCCAGGGGAGATCTTGTCTTGGAGGAGGTGTGAATGGGGGATGAGTTGGGAGGGGGGAAGGCTAGGGGGTTGGAGGAGGGAGGACAGGGGAATCTGTGACAGATATTTAAAACAATTAGAAAATCTCATATATATATGGAGAGAGAGAGAGAGAGAACCAGGATTCTATCATATATATCTCAAATAAATGGTGAAATAGATTTTGTCCAAACACAATTTTTATTTAAGGTTTAAAATATTACAAAAGTTTTCTCTAGTAAATAACGAGTCCATCTTGGTACTGACACTGTAAAGCAATGAAAGAAAGGTAGTAGAAATTATATCATTTGAGGGTAAAGAGAGAAAAGACTTATTTGGGGGAAATCCTGTAGAAAAATGCGGTCTTTGGATGACTACAAGTTTTATTTGTGTGTTCCTTCATTAGTAGCAATGCCTGAGGCATCTATTTCATAAGATAGCAAAACATTCTATTTAATTAAAAAGAAGGTTTATTACTCTCCTCACGGAATGCAGAAATTAAAACCAAGATAATCCCAAGATCCCTGGGCATATTTCCCACACATATTTCCTGGAAGATGCTGAAAATCTAGATCAGCATTAGAGCACTTGCTTGACATGGCCCAGCCCTGGGCTTTTGTGTTCACAACACCACACACACGGAAATTCCAAGGCATGGAATGCTGTAACGGACCACGTCACCCTGCACATGAGGACAAAGGCAACTTAGTTTTGGTTTTGTTTTGGTTTTTTGAGACAAGGTTTTTCCATGTAGTTCTGGCTGTCCTGGAACCTATTCTGTAGATCAGGGTGTCCTCCAATTCAGGGATCTACCTGCCTCGGTCTTAGTAGTGTAGGATTTAGGGTGTGTGTACCACCACACCTGGTGAGGATGAAGTGGATTTAAAAAAAAAAAAAAACAACTTTCAAAAAAATTTTCCTTTGCATTCAATGAATTTCCTCATTTTTGTAAAGAGATACTTTCCTTTGTTTTCAATGAAAAGAATAAAGACAAGAAAGAGCATAACACAACAACATTCTGAGGGAAAAACAGTGCTTGTTCATTTGAAATGTTGTCTTCCCTCACACATTCTCCCCTCGAGAAATGCGAGAAATGCGCTGTGCGGGATGGGCCACGGAGATAATAGAGCGAGTAAAGGTACTTGCTCTGCAAACAAAATGCCCTGAATTCAATCACCAGAACCCAAATAAACGAAGACGGAGAGAACTGACTCCATAAGGTTGTCCCCCAACCCAAACATACAGATCATGCCCACACATCCATGATGATAACAATACAAAAAAAAAAATTAAAAAAAAAGGAATAGAGTGCAGGGATGACTGGTTTCAGAACAGCACCAGGACATGAATGGCACAGAGATAAGACCATGACAGAAGTTTTCAAAAGTTAGAATGACCAAGTCCAGACGAGACCGTGGGGGAGATTTACTTAGGCATTGAAGAATCGTACTGGGCAATAAAACTGACAGATCTCTATTCTGTTGTCCCATAAGAGACCAGGCCACTCGGAGACACTAATGCTAAGAACATTTAAAGCAAGTTATGGGAAATACCTCTTCACCTGCTGGAATTCGCGCTGAGGAATTTTCAGACACAGGCAGCTGTAAAATCAATCACTGAGTTGGATTTTTCAGACGGGGCAGGATAATGTATGATCCATTCCTGTGGCTAATTGGAGAGTAGAGAGTCAATCAATTCGCTTGCCTCTAGGAGATCACAGTTGATTATAAGTAGGTCAGCAAAAGGATGTACCCCATACTTGATCAGGATAATTAAAGACTGTTGATCCATGCTTACAAGTCCTAGAAGAACAGTGGACATACCAAATAACTAGATCCAAGATTCCAAATATTAATTGACAGAAACAGAAAATTAAACAATACCAAAAAAAAATCAATTCTAGGAATTAACTATCTTCCTAAAATCATTTTTGTAGCATAAACATCCCCTGGTAATATAGATAAGAGGTGATCTTTTGCTGTGTTTCATGTTTTGCCGTGCGGTGTTGGAGTTCAGGATTGAGCCCAGGGTCTTGTGCGTACAAGACAAGCCCTCTCCCGCTGAGCCACATTTGCATTTCTCAAATCTGATTCTCTGGCCAGCCTTCTCAGAGTACACCTAACAAATATGAAAACAGTTAATACAGAGTACGACATTTCTCTCCTGAGGGAGAGTAGAGTCTGGCTGAAAAGCTGCAAGCGCAATACAGATGTCGTTAGGAAGGCGACGTTAATTTTGAGGTTGTCATGTGGAATGTCAGTAAGAAAGCCCTTCGATAAAGTTATCAAGGTTTGGATACAGCCTTTTTTAAAAAGCTGTTATCTTCTCCCACCTTTTTATCTCTCTCTCTCTTTTCCCTTTCTTGAAAATGGGACTCATTTCCAGAGCTCCGCTGCCTACTATTACAGATGGATGAGAGGCAACACTGTGCCTTAGGCATGCTCCCAGTGAACTTCTGAGAGAGCAAAGGCATGTGAGACACAAGCAACACCTGCCTTTCCATTTGGGGTAAAACACTGTGCACAGTATATAGAGAAGAGAAACCTTGCTCTAAAAATTACAATATGGTAAAATAAAGTCCCAAAGAAGTCATGGTAAAATCTAGTCTTTGAGTAAGTTCTAAAAAGCACGATAGCTCTGAAAAGGCAAAGTGGCCAGTTCTTGAGAACCAGGAAGTGTTGCTGCCTCTAAGAGACAATGGCATGTCCAGTTTTATTATGGATGAAATTATCATTAAGGAGAAAGTCAAAGAGAAGACAGAAGGTGTCTCAAAGCGCCTGGGACCAAACGGTGTGGACTCGTAATAGTAAAATTTGGAGCTTAAGAACATTTTTTCTCTGGGCGTATGGCACATGTCTGTAATCTCATCACTTAGAAGGATGAGGCAGGAGGATTGCCACAAGTTTGAAGCCACATTGTTAAGTACCAGATGAGCCAGGGCTACAAAACAAGACTCTGTCTCAAAACCCAAAGAAATAAATTCTTATTCTGTAAGCCTTATTTAAACATTGTCTCGATCATCTCCACTAAAAAGAAGTTGATACTGATTGTGTGTGTGTGTGTGTGTGTGTGTTTGTGTGTGTGTAGTGTAGTGTATGTGTGTGTGGTATACGTGTGTGTGGTATGTGTGTGTATGTGGTATTTATGTGTATGTTTATGGGATGTGTGTGTTTGTGGTATGTGTGCGTGGTGAATGTGTGTGTGGTATGGTGTGTGGTGTGAGTGTGTGTGCATGTGTTATGTGTGTGTGTGTGTGTGTGTGTGTGTGTGTGTGTGGTGTGTACTTTTGTGTGCTGATGAGCTTGTTCTGGAAGACATGTCTACAAGCCAGACATAAGTATTAGGCACTTTCCTTGCTTAGTTCTCCACCTTATTTGGGTTCTGTCACTCACTTTGGAGACCACCATTTCAGCTTGACTCGTTTGTGAGTGAACCCCTAAAATCCACCTGTCCCATCACCCAGGCACTGGGTTTACAGACATGCACTACCACACCCAGCTTTTATGTGGGTGCTGAAGATCAAAATTAAAGTCCTCATGTTCACACAGCAAGTACTTTGCTCACCGAGGCTTCTCCCTGGCCCTAATATTGTCCGATGTCTTAATGCTACTGTGAGAGTTTTGATGTTCGACATAGCACTGTGTAGAAAGTTCTAGAGGCCGTTCCAGCACCAATAGACTCCTGGCTGCCAAAGACCTTTATGGAGAGGGCAGTCTGGAGCCAGAGCATCATGATCAAGCTCTAGCTCCGGCTCTCACTAGCTTGGTTTTCCTGGGGAGTAGAGATGGAGGACATCAGTCAGTTTACTCACCCAGCATCCATCCATTCATTGTTAGCATGAACGGAGTCATGTCTCCTACATCATAGGATCATTGTTAAGCTTAAATAACTACAAGGCATCTGCCACCATGCCTGACACATAATAAGTCCTCATCATTGTGATTTGTATTCAGTCTCCAGAAAGCCTGACTGTTAGAGAGAGACAAGGACAGTAAAGGGACACCAGCTTTTACAGATTTGAGCATAGGAGTCAGATGTTTTCATTGTATATTTGCCTCATAATCCAACTCCAACCACTTCTTCAATCTCCTGTCTGACTGGTTTGCCATGGAAGACTCCATTCCATGACCTAGATAACGTCATTCCCTGCATTTCTTCTAGAATCCTCTTTAGACCTGAGGTAGTTGCCTCTTTCCTTTCCCCACTAACCCTGAACTGGATAGAGTAATCCTCTGCTTAACTATCAACATCTTGTAGGCTAGCTCCCCAAATCTGGGATAGGCACTTCCCCTGCATTCACTAACAGCCACCCAACTTTCACGGGCTACCTTCGGTTGTCTTTTTTGCATCTGCAGGAGGACTTTAAGCTGCCCGTGTCCAGAAGCTGGCCTTGCTCTTGCACTGAGCTCTACTTCTGTACTGTTCAGTGGTCCTGCATGGATGGAAGAAACCAAGGTCACCAGAACAGGCTTTACTACCTTGGAACGTGCTTTTCCTGTTTGTCTGCTTTTATTCTACAAGACCTCCTACCGATCAGAGTCTGGCCCCATGAAACTGAGGTCTTGACCATTATGTTAAAAGCCATCATTACAAAAGCACCAAAACTGGAGCTATGTGGGAATAACTAGTCTCTGTCTTTCGGGAAATTAAAACTGAGAATATCTAAATTGCAGTCTGAATTAGGAAAAGTGCAAAACAAGGCAAAAACAAGGGAAACAATTTCCATGGAGTGTTTAGTATATAACGAAAGATTCCAATAAACTTGTGTGGGTTTTTATACATGTTTAAATTTCGTTAATTGAGTTGCAGTGTTTCTATTTGTCTCATAGAATGAGCAAAACAGTCTTGATCCTACTATAATCAGGAAAGTACATATAGTAGCTACTTGGCTTTGTGCTGGATTGTCAGAATGAGGTAAAACATTATTAGAAGGTGAGGTAATGAAGTAAGCAGCACCTCGAGGTGTTCTGTCCTCCTATGGTACCCAGGCTTGAAAGATGTGACTAGCAGAAACAGAAGCACAGCACAATCCACACCTGGGATCCAGCTCTTCATTTCTCTTTGTCAGTGCAAGTTGAGTCTGCATATCCAGACACATGATGATAACAGCAGCATTAAGTGGCCTATGTAAAGCAAGAACACTGTTGGGAGCCCCTGGTGAGGGCTAGCCCAGCATTATTTCATTTAACCATGCTAGAATCTCACGAGCTACAGAATGCTCTAACAGTACACAGCAGTAATTTGAGGTGCAGTGATTAAGGAACCCGGCCAAGGCTGCATAGCTAACAATCAACAGTGCCTGGCTCTAAACCTTTGCTTGGTCGTTTGACAGCAAAGTCTTTTTGTTGTCTTCTACTCACCCACACTGCCCTCAGCCAAAGTCAGACTCTGAGGAGCTTGGAGGAAAATTTGAGATTTGGACCTAGAGACCAACTTTAGTTATTGCTCATACCAGTTTGAGGAAGTCACCACATCTCTCCAAATCTTTATTCTGTCTTCTGTCATATGAGAAAATAGTATTATCTGCCCTTCCAAAGTCTCCAAGATACTCAAGGGAGATAGCTCACATACTAGAAGTTAGGAAATAGGAATGTGCTATACAAACAACAGCTGATAAGATTTATTTAGAAGAACAGCCTCTTGGTGGAATTATATGAATTTACTTGTTATTTACAGAACGCTTTTGTATAACAATCAAAGACTAGTTCCAAACCAGTATGATTAAGAGATATAAATGGCGGACTTTGTCCACAGAGACAAATGGGCCTGTTGTGGAGGATGTGGCTGTCTGTCCCATATCCATACATTCTGGTCATTAGCAACAACATAAAAATATGACACATGCTGAAGTTTCCTTCCCAAACCTAGTTGTAGTTACAATTATTTCTGCTTGCAGATTAGGCAGAAAGGAGTGTCAGGGATTTCCTGGATATTAAAAAATGATTTCAGGTATCATGGCACATACCTATAATCCTAGCACTCAAGAGGCAGAAGCTGGAACATCTACAGTTCAAATTCATCCTCAGCTACTTGACAAGTTCAAAATCAAATAAATAAATAAATAGGAAAACAAGAAAACAGGGAAAGAATGTTTTCATCTAAAGAATGGGCCAGCAGCTGAATGTTTGCTTGTTTTAAAAGACATCATGATTAGAGGTGGTGGCACATGCCTTTAATCCCAGCACTCGGGAGGCAGAAGCAGGAGGATCTCTGTGAGTTCGAGGCCAGCCTGGTCTACAGAGTGAGTGCCAGGATAGCCAGGACTATCACACAGAAAAATCCTGTCTCGAAAAACCAAGAAAAAAAAATACTGATCACTTACAATATTACAAAATTGTGCTTTATGGACTATAGACTATACATCTATTTGTCTATTTAAAATTGAAGCACAAAAAGATTTTACCTATTTCTATTACAGGTTCAAAGCTATAGGAAAAATGTAGTGTCACAAGGTAACTTGAAGAAACGTCAGTTATCAGATTTTTCTACATGTCTATAGCACCCGAGCTCTCACTGCTTTTGATGACGTAAAGGAGTGCTCTTGACTAAAAGAATTTGTTTTCACTCCTGCTTTTGTTTTGTAGCCAAGCACATTGTTGAGTACTAGAACACACATCTGTAATCTTTCCCTATCCAGCACCCATCCCCCGTGTTCATAATACTATCACCTTGATTTTCCCTTAAGCCTTTTCCCCCTTTCCCTATTCTCAATCCTTAAGGCATAAAAGGAGTTGATTCTACTGTCTCTAGCTGTTGGCGGATGACCTAAACCAAACCAGTCAAAATGATAGTTGTTGTTGTTGTTTTCCAAGTCTGGGCATGTGATGCAATCAAGATCCTTAGATGCAAACAGTAGACTGTCTGAAGCAGCTATTGAGGAAGACATTAAACAAGGAAGTGTAGCCAGAAGGTTTCTCAGGTCCCGCCCAGCCCCCTGGTCCCACCAAGCCCCATGATCCTGCAGCTGCTTATAAAATAATCACTCAGAGGCTTATATTAATTATGAACTAGATGGCCTATGGTAGTCCTCTTGCGAGTTAGCTCTTATAGTTTAACTCAACCCATAACTATTAATCTATCGTCACATGTTCTGTGGTTTTATCTGCATCCCATTACATATATATATATATATATATATATATATATATATATATATATATATAAAACAAGGCGAGATGGTCCTTCAGGTTCCTGCTTCATAGAGGAGACGCCAGCCACCGCCAAAGGAGAAGCAAGATGCCAACAGACCGGTAACCCCACGGCCATATGGCAAAACACAAATTAATAGAAATGGGCTAATTTAAGATGAAAGAGCTAGCTAACTTTTGTAAATAATATTAAGCCTTTAAATAATTATTTTGTAAGTGGCTACAGGACCTCAGGGCTGGGCAGGACCAGAGAAACCTCCCAGCTTCAAGGAAGGCAGAATGTGTGGGATACTGGTAGACATCTCCACTGACAGCTGAAGAGAGTCTATTTGGCAGTACACAAGCAAAGCAGAGACAGGTGACCAAGAAGGGAACTTCCTAGTGGCATCAGTTGCCCAATCAGCCCTTCCCTGGTCCTTTGTATCACATAGCTAACAGGTTCTCTCTCTCTCACTCTCTCTTTTTTTATTGTACCAGTCCCTATGGAGGTTCCATTTCCTCCAACTGAAATTAGTCTTGCTAATCTAAAGAGGTTTTCCAGTTGTGGAAACGCTGCATGTATCATCTGCATCATCTGTTGGGACCCCAGTGGCTTTCTGTGAGTGGGAAGTAGAAACAACAAACTCTAAAGAGTTGTTCCCTATTCCATCTCTACTTGGTCATGTTGATAATTAGTGATAGATGTCACCATAGAGCACACAGGGTATAACAGGAACTCTTCTAATGACTAGTTTTTGAGTATTATTGTTAGCTACATTTCATCAACAAAGGAGATCAAGTTGTTTACTATGTTTCCAAGAGAATCCAAACACTGGAGAGATTAGTTGAGCCTCAATTAACACCTTCCAGATATTCACATGGATTATATTCTTATTAACATAAGAATATAGAAAGGCTGGGGAGATGGTAGAGTGCCTGCTGCATGAACACGAAGACCTCTGTTTAGATTGCCACCCATGTAAAAACTGAGCTTGGTATCAAGCTGCAGGGCAGAGCCAGGGAGATGCTGAGAGCTTGCTGGCCGGCCAGTCTCAGCCAAGTGGTGAGTGAGCTCTGGGTTCAGTGAGAGATCTTGCCTCAAAAATAAGATGGAGGCCGGGCGGTGGTGGCGCATGCCTTTAATCCCAGCACTCGGGAGGCAGAGCCAGGCGGATCTCTGTGAGTTCGAGGCCAGCCTGGACTACCAAGTGAGTCCCAGGAAAGGCTCAAAGCTACACAGAGAAACCCTGTCTCAAAAAAATAAATAAATAAATAAGATGGAGAATGATAAAGACAGAGATCGGACATGGACCTCTGGCTTCTGCACACACTGGTCCAGGCAAACACACTTGTACACACTAAGAAGTAAATTAACAACAACAACAACAAAAATTAATATTTTTTAAGAATGTCAAAACAACAACAAAAACAACAACAAAAAATATCGCACTAGATTGACACTCAGAAGATAGGAATGATAATGCACTCTGGTAATCCTATAATGTACTTGGGAGGCATGAGGGCGACCACAGCTTATATCGTGAGTTCCAGGCCAGCTGATACTACATAGTGAGACTCCTCCCAACTCAAATGAACAATAGAAGTAATACTTTATAGCAGAAGACCCAGATTCTACCTCAGGTTTACTTCATACATTGCATTCCAGTTTATTTTAGGCCTCAGTTTTCTTATCTGCCCAATGCTGATTACATGACACAATGTGGAACACAGTGGCCATCTCTGATGCTCATAGACATGCAGCTCCCCTACCTTCCTGTGTGCACAGCTAGACTCTCTTTCATAGGCCATTCAAGTTTATGATTGACCAGGCAGCAGTCTGAGTCAACACGACATGCTCATGTGTCATTGCCTAAGAGAGACCCTCCAGTGCATTTTTCCCTTGCTAGTCCCACAGAGAACATTGGTAACATGAAATGGTCCAGTGACTGAAGCCTGAACCTCCTTCACCTCAGTCCTTGAGCTGGTATGTGGATCAGAATCACCCTGCACACCCAAAGTTTAATATGTACTGTGCATGAGAACAATCTCGTACTGTGATAAGTCATGGATATTTTTAGTGTTTCATTCCTAGGACTATCTTGGGCATGTCAGCTCTAAAAGCAACATTCTCTCCACGTTCCTTGGTCAGCTATCTTTACTGAACGCAACATCTGGGTTTTAACCTTTACAGTCTGAGAGGCTTAAGTGAGAGACTCATAAATATCCCTTCACAAAAGCACGGCAGATGCTCAATTAGGCTCACAAGTATTTCATAGCTGAGGAGACTGATTCATTGACAAATAGAAGCAACAATAAATATGTGTCAACTGACTTAACTTTTCATAATTAAAGACATCCTGCCCCCAGAAAACTCTTTTGTGAATCTACTTTAAAAGCAGCTATCAAAACAGAGAACTTTATGGAAGGATGTAAATCAAACTTTGCACTGATGCGTCTTAATTCATACATTCAAGCCATGTTTCGTAAGTGCCGTTTGTAATCAGTACCAGGCACCATATTGGTTCCTTCATAAGGGTTTACTAGTTACCCGTTCCTGCTACAAATTAACCAAAGACATAGTAAGTTCAAACAACAGACATTTTATTCCCTCATCATTTCTAAAGGTCAAAAATGTAAAGTCAATTTCCCTGAGTGGTTTCTATTTAAAAATCTCTCAGGAGGCTGTCACCAAGCTGGTGGGTAGAGCTGGCATGATTTTGAGACTTAACTAAAGTGTAGGATGGGCTTCAAAGTTCACTCTCACAGTCGGAGGGCCCTTGTTCCTCACTAGGCACAGATGACACTCAAGTTGCTCTCCAGTTCGATCTTCCTTTAAGGCATTCCCCACACCAGTGATGAAAGAGAGAGAGAGAGACAGAGACAGAGACAGAGACATGGAGAGAGAATCCTAGCTAGAGGCCACAGCTGACCTTTTATCACCCAGTCTTCAGAGTAGGGCAATACCTCTCCCAGAAACTAGATGTCACCACCTATGGGGTGGGCTATCAGAGAACCAATGGAAACAACTTTAAAACCGTAAAGGAGGTTGAATAAAAAGACGAAATGTTAACATTTTCATCATTCATATTCCACATTTTTACAAATTATAATCAGCATTTGTTGTTTTCAAACTTGATTTTCTGTCAATAGACAATATATATTGTTATGTGTTTGACATAGGATGAGAAATAGTTAGACTTGGGCCAACGGCAAATCTGACCTCTCTCAGGCCTTCTAGAATAAAGTGGGAAGCATTAGTCCCTCTTGAAGATGCTCATAATCTTTCCTGTGAGATGATATTTTCTATTCATATGTCAGCATGCTGCACATATGCCGAATTCTAGTAGGTATGAGTACTTCAGTGGCTCAAAGACGATAGGGAAAATTAAGATGACATAGAACTTTAGACAGTGTGTCTAAAGTCATGGCACCTATATAAATCAGAAGACAATTAATGGAAGTTGGTTCTTTTCTTCTACTATGTGGGTCCCAGGGATTGAACTCAGCTTGTCAAGCAAATGCCTTACCCACTGAGCCATCTCACCAGCCCACAGAAACTTAAGATCATTGGGGAACCTAGGAACATCCATAAAAATATACTTCCCAATGAATTTTAATTCTCCAATTTATTTACCTTTTAGTGGTCTGACTATATTTTGACCTGCTGACTTGTCTAGTGTATTCAAATTCTTCACCATTGTCCTTAGCCTTCTATAATGAATTCTGAAGCAGAAATTCCATCTGTCACTTTAGAGGATACAGTGTCTCATCTCCGAACTGAAATCAAGTTCAGCAGCAGAAGTACCACTTCATCATCAGCAACGTGGAAAGCCGCAAATCAGTTAAACTCCTCTTGCATGCACAAGAACCTGGGACTTGCACCTATGACGGTTTTACAGAAAGGGGTGCTGGTATGTGGTTCTCAGCAAGGGCTTGGGGGTCAGGTAACGGTTCACTGGAAGCTGCTGACACCGTCTGTTTTTGTCGTCTCCGTCTCGGGCCTGCTCTTCATCTGTCTGCCCTCACCGCCACTGCCACACCAACACTGCGATATTCCTTGTTACTCTATTTAAATCTAAGAGGAAAACCCCATGCAGGTTTCTGAAGAGCTGCATGTGGCTAAGGAAGCCTTGGGTTGGAATGTGGCCCTGTAATCCCCTCACAGGGTGGAGAGGAGGCAAATCCAGAGAAAGCTCCAAATGCCACCAATGCCCCTTCCAGCTAGATTTTGCATTTCGTTCTCTTGCTTTAAAAATCTCTACTGGCTACGCATCTGAGAAGGCTTAAGAACATAATGTATTCCATATAAGGTTCCCAGTAATTTATGCTCACTAAATTGGCAACATCGGAGGAATTTTTTTTCATTGACTACCACGGAAGACTATTAAAGGCGGTCTTGCGCAAGTCAAGACTGCTTGAACAGCCAAACTATTCACATAAGGAAATTGCCTTGCATCTTAGATTTTTTTTAAATGAAAATCATTTTTAACTTTAGAATTTATAAATTGATAATGTCATTTATTTTTAACAATTGTCCCTTCCTACACAACCCTCCTCTACATACACTAGCTCAGGGATGTACTTTATCTTCCCCAGAGTAAATACGAGAAAATCTTCTCTCTATAACTCACTCTATTTCTGTATTTTTTTTTCCAATTTCAGATTTATACCAAGATAATAGCTCAGTGCCCTGCAATGCTTGCTTTCTGACAGGTAAATATTAACTATTTGTTCTCAGCTTTGCCTTTCTCAGCAAGAGATAGAATTAGTGCCAGCTACTTCATTGTTTTGTCTTCGGATGAAAAACAGATTGGATCTATATGTGCAAGGTCAAACCTATGCTTGTGAAGTAGGAACTGGACTCCATTATTTAAACAGGAAATCCCAAACACTTAGGTATTTAGTGTTTCTACTCAATGATTAATGCATTTTTTAAAATTTCCTTCCTGATTTTTTTTTTGCATCCAGTAAATATAATCAAAGATTGAAGAATATTATTTGTAATTATTCAGTAACCAAGTTACGGATCTTCCTTCCCGGCTGTTTATGAGGGCTCCTTGCATTGAGAATACCAAACAGACAAATTTGTGGGGGAAAAAAATTGTTTGGATTCCTAGTAGTAGGTATTTGTGTGAGAGCCGTTTTCTCCAAGCTGGTAGGAAAAAAAAAATTTTACCTGCTACTGTGCTTACCAGCTTTGTGTGACTATAAAAAAAATACCTGAGATAATCAACTTATAAACAGAAAAGGCTAATTGGGTTCACAATTTTGAAGGTTCTGGTCTATCAGTGGAAGGCAGTACACCAGGGTGGAAGCGTACTGGCAGAACATATCCCAAGGCTGGGAAGGAAGATACCTGGGAGAAGGATTGAGGTCAGCATTCCCCTTGGGGGCGGTCTGCTAAATCTTGTCTCTTAAAGGTTCTGCTATTGCAACAGGATGCGTCATATTGAGGGACTTCGGAGGACAGTTAAGACACAACAACAGGAAGTTCGTATCAGAATCCTAAAAGTAAAGCCAGCTTATGTTATATAGCCTGGGCAGAGCAGCCAGAACACAAGAGAGTTGAAACATGATTTGCTGGGTGGGTATCTGTGTCATCTGCTTCCACCTGAATCTCTTGGAACAGGCTGTGTAGACCCACAGTGTAATGTTGACAGCCAAAGTTTGATTCTGTTGTAGGAGAGCTTGTAAGTCTCACACTTTTGCCTGTTGAGTCATGTGATAGTGGCTAGGTATTTGTATATTTTCTCAATTGTCCAAATACCCAGATACAGGCAAGAGAGATGATTATTAGGGCTAACACAGCCTTTTTGACTCAAAGCAAACAAAAGCCAGAAACTTCTTTATTGAAAATTTCAACTGTTCCCTAGAGCTGTGAACACCAGAAGGCATACCATCCAAAAATGTGTTCTTTGCTCACGAAGCTCTTTGCGATTTTAATTCTTAAAAGATAATGCATATGAGAAACAGGGCGGTGTAAGGAATTTTTAAAGGAAGAATGTGTCTAGAGAAGAATAAAAAGATGACTTGCCACTAAGCCAGTGGGAATTTGAAATTACTCCAAGCCAGCCAGCCAGTAGAGTAGCTAAAACATAAGGTAGAATTCAGAGGGAGCTGATCATGTTTTGCTTTAATTGAATGCTTTTCTCCATGCTTGTTTCTGAGCTCTAATTGATGCCTGTGTTGGAAAATGTTAACACAGCACAGTGTTATAAAAGGAAGACATTAAAGCCTCCTAGGTGTGTGAATCTTCTCCTGTATGGATCTTGCCCTCTGCCCAGGATACTGGCCGTTAAGATATTAGCTCTTAAGAGTCCAGGTTACTGCCATTTTCTAGGTCATTCAAAGTTATAAGGAAGCTATCTGGCAAAAAGAAAGAAGATGTCATCTTCACTCACTCTTTAGATCAATTAAGAAAGTACCTTCAGAGTTACCAGTGCTATACATGAAGTGAAAGATATGCATGCAAAGGTCAGGTTTTAGTTCTTTGAGAAGTTTACAATGGCTCTGAGTTATAGAAAGACCAGTGTGGGGAACATGGCTGGACACTAACATCAAGCAACAAATAAGAAAGCATTGATTGGAAGCCTCTTGAACAGTGTTTTTTACACTTGAGTTTCTTGAAAGTGAGTATCTAAGGTCAAGGTTGAGTGCATAGTTCAATATCTACACCCATACTCTTCCATTCCACCATGCTGGCCCTACCATAAATAATAAACCATTTGACAATGACTGTTTTATGCACTCATAATTAGACATCCCAAATGACAAGCACAAAAAGATATTCAGATGCTCCCACCATCATTACGTAAATTAAAAATCTATCTTCTTCAACATGCATCATTCATTCATTCAGAATATACTGAGCTTTAATTATGAGCCTGGCCCAGTGCCAAGGAGCCGGGAACATAAGTGAAATCAGCCAGACTCCCAGCCTCCAAGGAGCTTCCAGCCCTGAGGGAGAGACTCAACGAGAACTAACCAAAACAGTGTGCTTTTTTATCTGTTCTGGTGGAGTCCCAGGCTCTGAAGAGGAAGCCAAAGGTACCAACACAGTTGGCACCTGCACAAAGTTTGCAGTACATTCTGGCAGTGTTGTTTTTGGATACCGCTCCTCCCGTGCTACCCTCCTCTGCTGCTTCTCCAACTGTGTCGAGTTTGGTGTGTTCTTCTCCCTGCCTTAATCCCGCCTATCAACGTCCAGGACACAAAGAGCTGAACTGATCCTATGTAAATTTGACTCAACTAGAAACTTCAGCTTCTAGGCTACCATGTTAATTCCCCCCCACACACACACATAAATGACAGAGAGAAGAGAAGACACACTGTGATTTAGAACTGTGTGGAAAGTTGTTGTTTCTTTACACACATTCTAGGGATCTAAGGAACAATGATTTTGATCATCCCCCCAGAGGAAACTTTGCCCTGTGCTTCCCAGCAGCGAGACTCTCTCTGGCATCCTTGTCTTTGGTCTGCCCCTTCCACTCACAACTTCTGAGTCCCGACTCAAAACCACCTCTACCATGTAGCTTTCTTCCTACACATAGTTGTCCCTGGCAAAAGTAACTTCTCTTCCAAGTTTCTAAAGTTCTTGACATTAGTTATCAGAGTGTGTGCTTTCTTGCCTCTCTTTCATGCGTCACGGTGGACATCTCTTACCTATTCAATAAATACGTGAATGTACAAATGAGCGTGTTCTCGTGAAAAGCAGTAAGATAACCACCCTTTCTCTGCTACTAAACTCTCACCCTCTTGGCCTCAGTCACATTTTACATCCCTTCCCAGTGTCCAAATTCAGGGTAGACTTGAAGTACCAGCAGACTTGGCTTTAGTATTTTCCTGAGGCATCCTGACCTTGACTCGCAGTTCAGTGAATGAGTAATACATACAGGGATGGCTCTTTCCTACAACTTGAAGCTTTGAATGCTGACTTGTTTTGTATAATAACTAGATACCCTGAGTTTTCTTTCACAATAGCTTTATAAACAAAATCTTAAGATGGATGGTGTACTAGTGTTGTTCAGGAACCAAATTTGATTCTGAATCACTCACCTTCTTTGTCCAGGTTGTCCCTCATGTTTGGTTGAACATGTCCGTTCAGTTTGCTTCCAGTGCCATCGTTGATCAGCCAAACAGGTCAATTAGAGGAGGCTGGAGTTGTCCCAAATTGTTGAACTAAGGTTTAAAATTTTGGTTGGTACCTCAGAATGTAGAACCAGCTTGGGGCTGACTCTCCAGTGGACAAGTTATTGGCTGCCTAGCTTTTTTTTTTTTTTTTTGGCATCCATGTACATCCTGTTCCCCAAGAATCCTTTCTCAAGCAAAGACTATCTCTGCAATAGCATCCTACCCATGAAGAACAAGCAAAGATTCTTCTTGCAGAGGAAAAAATGATCCCAATCAGATCGTAATACAAAAAGAAATAAAACCAAAAACCTCCTAAATGTTTATGAAGACCTAAATGTTTATGAAGACCTAAGGTGGAAAAGATATTTTCACTTCTTAAAAAAGTCAAGAAACTATGAAGATGGAATTATAGAACAGAAATAAAAACAAAAAAAAATGTTGTTGCAAGTAGGCATTCACTAGACTCAATAAAAATGGCAAATTTTTGTAATACTTATTTTACCAACAGAAACTTCATAGTCACATGACTTTGGTACAACCCTTGCCTCTCCCATTGACTTTGAGAATGTCACTTTACCCTTCTGAATGTCTCTTTCTATATATACTATATGGAAATAACATAATTCATTGTGTCATATGCTTCTGAAAAAGATAAATTAAAAAGAGCACTGAATGAAATTACAACATATATTTTCCTCATACACCCAAAAGGTTCTTCAGAGAAAAGCCAACAAATGATGCTTACGGCCTTGATCATAAAGATTGTGAGATATAGCTAAAATCAACCTCAAACTGTCTACTTGCTTGCAATTTTGGTCCTCCTAAAACTACTATGAGCAGATAATGGAGGTAGATTAAGAGCAAGATGTGGGAAGAAGCACTCTACTACTTGTTCCTTCATCAGCAGACAGGAACTAGTAACGTAAATGGACAGTTCCGTGGCCCACTCTAAGAGCACTCATGTGGTCCCATGCAGGATATGACAGTTAGGACAATTATTATTCTCTTCGTATTTCCTTCAGCATCATGTCCATCATCACTGGGCACATGGTATGGTATACCACACGTTCTGGTATTGTGGATCACATTGCTTTCCTGTCTTCTAGCCTGTATTAATTAGCCATGAGTAACGCACTGCATAGTTGCCCATATCACAGTTTTTCTTTTTTCTTCCCCCACTCTCTTACAAATGTTAAAGTTCATCTGATGTGTTTTCACAAAGGAACTGTCATCCTAGACTTCTTGCAAAACATTACAACCCCTAGTTCATCTCTAACATATGAAAAAGAATGAGGTCATAGTGGCCCAGCCCTGGGAACAATAGGCTGTGCCATGGAAGGGTCTCCATTGACCATCTGTCTACTACTTTACAGTTGAGCAGTCAAGATACCAAAGACCTTGCAAGGCTCCCGGCAGCTTAGCATATATCTCTAGATATGGGTACGACTCTGTCCCTAGAGAGACACATCCCATAGCATCTAGGAGAACTGAATTCTCTCCTGAACCAGCCTGAGACTAAAGTTGGCTGCTGGCTGTACCTGGGATAAGCTTCATTCTAGCTGGTTTAGCTTGATAAAGGATTGTTTACCTTCCTGTGGTCGACCTTCCTGTGGTTGTTTTCCTAACAACAATGATAATAGAGATAAGGAGAAAGAGAAAGAAGAGAGAGGGGCAACTTAGGAATTGTGGTTGTTGTGGGGCTTTGAATAAATAATGCATTTGGGCTGGAGATGCAGCTTAATGGTAGAATGCTTGACTTGCATGCATGAAGACCTGAGTTCAATTCCTAGTACTGAGGGTTGGAGAAAAATCATTTGGGGTTGTGGTGGTAGCTCAGGTGACAGAGTACTTGCCTAGCAATTGCAAAGTCTTGGGTTTGAGTCCCCTCTAAGCCAGTGCACCGTGTAGAATCAGGCTTAGTGGTGTGTGCATGTAATCCGAGGCCTCAAGAGGTAGAGGCAAAGGAGGTCAGAAATTCAAGGTTACCATCAGTTACATAGTAAGTTTGAAGTCGGCCTGGGCTACTTTCGACCCTTTCTCACACAAAAACGAAAAGGGGCAGGGGGAGAGAAAGAGAAGGCAGGACAAGGAGAAGAGGAAGGAGCGGACAGAGCCAAGGTGGTGCTTAGTGGCACAGGGCTCAGAACTCGGTGCAGATCTCCTCCTTTCTGTTTTCTTGTATGTCTTCCCAACGGACTCTTTGCAGTTTGGGGCAATGGCTTTTATCATGAAGGTTGTTGCACTGTGAATAGTACTGTGAAAGCTGCTGCAGCCAAGTCTGGAGACGTGAGTGTCAAAACTGCAAGGATGTGGGTTCTATCAGGATCGGTGGCGGGGCACACAGACCAGCGCAGTGAAACCGGAGCAGGTGCCAAAACCTCCCTAGCTTGGCTGCTGTTCCTTCAGCGGGTTTCTTGGAGCTACCGAGAGTGTTTTGCCTGGGTCCTTGAGGTCCTTGAGGTGCTCTGGAGCCCTTTCTTCCTTGAGTGCCTCCCTGCACTTGCAAGGAAACCCAGAAAGGCATTTGCAGACCTGCCAGGTCTTGAGGATGCTGAGGAAGTGCAAATCAAATGTTCTTGGACTCCCTGCAGAAGGGAGGACCTGTGTTGTTTCCGGGTGGTTTCTCACCAAAATTCACCCTTCACCACAGCTCCCAGGTGAGCTCAACACCAGAGCCGGAGTCGCCCAGTCTTGCAGGCCTTCCAGACATTTCCAACTCTACCTTACCCAGTTCTTCTCCTCTGGAGTCTGGAGTGGTGGTGACAACCAGCTCACTCCACCTCCAGGACACACAGGAAGATACAAAGGTAGATACAAAGAAAGCTTGCCCCTGTGTGGGCAGGAGGAGACATGGGGGGTTGCACAGCACATCGATGCTCTCTAAGAGGTACACCCTCACTCTGAGGAATGCCTTCAAGAGCAATGGACCTGCAGTTTCTGGAGAAGACAAATGAAGGGCCCCCAGCAAAGAGAGGTCAGATGGAGATCCACACACTGGCCTGTGGAAGGGGGCCCATGGCTCTCATACTTCCCCCCTGTAGCAGTTCCATTCTTGCCCCCTGAATATTTCCAAGACAGAGGCCCTTCCCCCACACCTAACCAGGTGCTTGAAGTCCAGCACCTGGGCTGCAAAGTTTGTGTAGGGGTAAGACTGAAGATGATTAAGCCGGTTTGCACCCTACCAGCTCCTTTGATTGGCCCAACCGCACCTTGAACACTCTCGCAGGAGGAGTTCCCAGGGCCCACTTGTTTCCTTTTTCTTGGAGCCTACTAAAATTGGCCCTGTTCAGAACCTTACTGAGGCAATAAGGTAGACAGATGTACCTGCAGCTCTGAGGCCAGTGAACCAAAGGCTACCCCAACGCTGGAGGAGGACTCCAATTGTCGGTCAAGAGGGGGAAAAAATCTAAGATGTGCTTTGTACCCAGAAAACTCTGCAGTGCAGAGGGTGGGGGGAGTCGTGAAGAGTGAGCGGTGGCCCAGGAAAGGATTGGTCCTTCCCATCAGAGGGCAGCCAGAGAAGACAAGTGTGAGGATGATGGTGAAGGGCGAGGAAGGGCAGGGGCGGGACGAGGGGCACGCTGAGGTTGAGAATCAAGATGGTCAGTCACTCCCGCAAGTGGAGTCTGGGAGGTGGAACCGGTGGAGGGCACTGAATGAAGCAAATAATCCAACTCTCGCGGATGGTGGGGAGGGGTGTCTCTGACCCCTAACCATGTGGCAGGCAACCTTATTTCCTGGGGCCACCAGACGACAGAAAGGGCAGGACGGTGTGGCGCTCTGAAGCAGATAGCTCCGGAGTTCAAATTGAACGGAGAAGCGAAGGCAAAAGCCTAGGCGATGTGGAACTCCTGCCAAAATAATAATTTACCCCTCTCTGTCTGTCGTTCCACATCTCGTGTCTGCCACTTCTGTAGTTCTGCTTTGGACCCTAGTTCAAGAGGGACTGCCACCCTCCTGAGAGTTCCTGGAGTATCAGCAAGAGCAGGGATACTCGTTGCTCAGCATGATTTCTCCTGGGACCAGCTTCTGGGTTTTCCATACTGAGTCTGCCCTGTGGGGCAGCTCTCCTGGAGTGTGGCCTGCGACTCAGGCAGGTGCACAGGCAGCCTCAGGCCGCAAACACAACTTCTTTTTTTTTTTTTTTTTTTTGAAAGGCATTGCTGTCCCCTGAAAGGTGTTATAACAGCAATTCAATTACAGTAAATGGCGCGCATCGTCCGCACAGCTGGGAAGTCGGTAACTAACTGCGACTGAATCCAGCTAGACAGCCACCCACCCCCAAACCCTTCTCCTGATTCCCCCGGTTCTGTCCTTTTTTTCCCCATTCGATTGCAAACGCAGCTAGGCCATAGGTTAACTAACCCCAAAGCGCTTAGTCTATCTGGACAATGCGCGCTGAGAAATTAGCACGAAGTCCTCAAAACTGGACGTGGAATCAGAAAGATCTCCAAAAATTTCCCCCATTTTCTTCCTTGCCTCCGAGGGGCAAAAGAACATTTTGTCTCCTCTATGGCAAAGTTGCCTGGGGCAAAGCTGCTCTGAACTCACTCACCTGACGATTTGTGTGACCATAAATGATGGAGCCTCCTATTGGGAAATGGTGTCCTCTACCCAGCCAGCATGGTCTGCAGGGGGCTAAGGAAGGGCCAGGTTGGCTCCTGCTGTTTTCAAATCTAGATTCACCGCAGATCACAGACACCCTGGACACTTGCAAGAGTCAAGGCTCTCTTGTGCTGAATTTTAAGCAACTTCCATGAACCGAGTATCGACAAAAACTGAAGCAGGATGGGGGGGGGGGGAGGACGGGGTTGGGGGGGGAGGACTGGAGGAGGAAGAGACCCGCTCCTGTCAGCGGCAGCAAGCTTTTGAATAAAAGGTAAAATTAGCAATGTTTCCTTTGAAGTTGAAGTGAAGATAGCTTGGAAGAAGATTTTCTTTAGTAGGTTTATATCCACCCACCCACCCACCAAAAAATAAGTAAATGAATAAATAAACAAATAAATAATAAATGAACAAGAAGAAAGGTGTTGCCTGGAGTTTTTGGCTGCTTTACACTTTTTTGTTTTAAAACAACATTTTAAGAATGCCACGATGGTCACTTGGGGGTCCTAGCATGTTGTCCCCCATTCAGCCGCGGGACAATCCACTGCCTGCGGTGGCAGAAGCTTTCCTGAGCCAGGCGTGATGGAGCTTCAAGTGGTTTGGAGATACTCTCTTTTCCACCAACAGCCCGCCAAGGATTTCAGTGTTTGCCTTTTGGGAGGGCACCGGTTTGGGCGAGGCCAGGCCGAGGCTGTCTGTCGAGCCTCAGCCTCCGGCGCCCTTTACTTAGTTCTCCACTTGAGCAGTCTCGCGTCCTGCTGTGGGCTGTGCCTTTCTTTGGCAGCCAGCTTACTGAGAGGGTGAGCAGGACGTGCTTAGGGTCTCTTGATTCGGAGCCACAGGGCAGAGCAAGGCCAAGGCCGAGCCTGAGAGTTTTGAGTCCCCAGTGGTCTTGGAGTGCGGAGCTTTGCTCCGCCTTCGTTCTACCCACAAGGCAACCAGGGAGGCCAGGTCTGCGCACCAGGAGAGGCGTTTGGGTTACTTTCGGCTTTGTTTGCTTTAAAATCTAGCTACAGTTTTGTTTCATCCTAAGCTCAGAGAAGCCTCTGTCCGACACTGCGTACGATCCTTCTCTAAGTTCCTGTTTGTTGTTTGTCTATTCAATATTTTTTAAAAAGAGAGACTGAAACAGTGGGGACAGGATTACCCTGAGCTGGTGATGGTTTAAAAAAAAAAAAAAAAAAAAAAGATTGGTTAACTATCATAAGAGGTCGCCGGCTGCCTGTGATCCGGGGTTGCTGCCTTGGAGGGTCTTTGCCCCGGGAGAGCTTGGTTATGAAGTTGCCGAAGGGACATCCCGCGCCAGTCCTTGACAAGGTCCAAGTTGCATGGGTCTCATTCCTAGCCGTGGTGAGAGCAGTCCTGTTTCGTGAACAAAGTGGGTAGCCTACCAGATCTCTGCATTAAGGTGTTTTGTTGTTATTAAGAAGAGTTTTGAAGGAGAGTCGGGCCAGCTCTAAACACTGCAGAAGTTGCCTCCGATACCTCCTCATACCTCATAGAATCTCTCCTGCCTGTTTCAGAAGACCTCTGGGGCTCTGGGCCGGCTTGCGGCTGCAGAACCCTATGCAAATTCCCTCTGGAACTCGGTGTCTTCCCTAGCTAGGAGGCGACACAGTCCGGGAGCGGTCAGAAAGCCTCCTTTCCTGCTCTCCCCATTTCTTCATTCTGCATGCTCATTTTCTCTCTCAAGCACTCACCCAGGACTACAGAAGTCCCTTCAAATTCAGGGCGCAAAATCCTTCTTTCAAAGCCTAGTTGGATGCCTCCATTCTTCCCAGCGGGGAGGCGAAGGGACCGGGAGCCTTATAGGTGCCCCTCCTCAGTACTACACACCTCCCTGATTTCTTAGAGTCTCTGTTCAAGTGTTTTACTGATGTTCGCGAGCCTCTCTCAATCCCTCTACTGAGGATTTGATGACCTAAGTACGGGTAGCAGCAGCTCCCACAGATATCCGACCTCTACCTTCAAATTTTGCAGAACAGGAAGTTCCGTGGCTCTAATGGGCAACTTGAGTGCCGTTGGTGGCCACTGGATGTGAACTGAGGGCGAGGAACCGAGTTCCTTTCTGCTTAGCCCACACGGCCTGACCAGCTTGTCAGTTACCCCGAATAGTTTAGCCTCTGCACCCCAACCCTAGGGTGTCGGCCTTGGCCAGGACAAGATTCAAATCTTAAAAGTGGATCTAGGAACCCGATCAGAGCAATCCTCCACTTTTCCTTTTGTTGCCCACCTGTGAAACATTTACATTATTAATGGCTTGAGTCTGTAGTTTAAAAAGCAGGAGACCTTTATATCGGGGTTTTCCCTTACACACTTCTCAACACTTAATGTATGCACTGTAGGGGCACACTCAGAAATCTCACTTCTGATAGTCTTGATTTGGGGGTTGAGAAGACAATTCTAATTCAAACCATTTCCAAAAAATAACCGCTTGTTTCCCCTGAGAGAGCCAGACAAAGTTCAAACAGTCAAAGCAATGTTGAATCAGTTCCTTTTTCTGCCCCTAAAGTTTGTCCAATCATATATGATTCTTTTTTCCCTCTGGTTCTCATTTTTTGCTTCTTTGCTTTTGTTTTTGTTCCCAAGGCAATGTCTCTCTGCTCCCCAGACTGTCTACCCAGCCCTTTTGCTTCTCGTTTCAGAGTTTCTTAGATTATTCTGTTCTCACATAAGTCATCTCATCAGATTCTTTTATAGTTTTCCCTCTGGTGGACCAATCACAGGGACAATTGATTTATCTGAACCAGGAAGAGCTGATAGCTTGGGGAGAGGGGGTAAAATTCAAGTGAGCATTTACACCCTGAAAAAAAAAATGAGACAACCAGACCCATCTTTTAGGGATTGAAGGTGTGTGTGTGTGTGTGTGTGTGTGTGTGTGTGTGTGTGTGAGTGTGTGTGTGTACCTGTGTTTAAGTGGAGAAATCATCCCAGTGTGGGGAAAGGAGAAGCAAGCCTGAGCATTTAGGAGCTAGTCATTAATTATGAAAACCAAAGTTCCTGTGAGCTTCCTTTGCTTGCTAGAAATGAACCATCAGCTCGCTCTAGCGCTCTCTCTCTCTCTCTCTCTCTCTCTCTCTCTCTCTCTCTCTCTCTCTCATTGGAAATAAGAACCTAAATTCTTTTGACTAAAAGAAAGTTCTGAGACCAGGATGCAGTTTTGTCTTTCTTTTCTGACGACTCTGTCATCCACAGGATCACAGTCATGTCAGGAAATCTGTCTAGAAAGAGGGGGGGGGGAGGGGGAGAAGGCTAGTGAGAGAAACCCTACAGCCATGGCCATCTTTGCATCAAAATTTTCCAGACCTCTATTTTTGATTGTGATCCCACTGATCTGAGTTTGAAATGCGAGCGCAGCGAAGCCCCTAAGCCTCCAATCCTGTGAAATTTTCAAAAGATCTCTAGAAGCAATCTCAGGCTGCCTGACCCCTGACAGGCACCGATCTCTTTATTCCTCCGGCTGCCAG